>NC_089526.1:14013334-14313334 GCF_963924715.1 Thunnus thynnus | reverse complement strand
CGTGCATTGTCTCTGGGGTGTGATCCAACTGCTCCATACTCTGTCCTGTGTTTTACTCTGCTCCCATAGCTGCTGGATAAAGAGTTAATACTGAAAATACAGTGAAATGCGAGTGTTTGATCGACTTCACAAACTGAGCTGGTGTATACCAGAGGTGATCAGGCTTTTGCTGAGAAACCTACCTCTGGTATTCCTGTAATGTGCCAATGTTTTGTGTGTGTGTTTATGCATATATATACTTTTACACATATATTTATATTTTTGTGGAGATATCTATCTTTGTGTGCACATATTTGTGCTATTTGTTTATATTACCTTGTTTCATCTCTGTAATATTCTATTATTATATTTGTTCTTGATCTACCTTGCTGCTCTTTCTTAATAGTTATTTTATTGTCTTTACTTTTATTTAATCTGTCCTGGTTTTTATTGCCTTGTCAAGCACTTTCTAGCATTTGTTTTGAAAAGTGCTACATAAATAAAGATAATTATATAGACTTTGTACCAGGCATGTGTGCATTTTACTACAAAATAGGCTACAAATAGGAAAGACTGGTGAGGCTTAAGTAGCCAAGCCACCCTGCCTGTATACATCCAGTGACTAGAAACAGGGAAACAGCCTGGCTTGTTTTTACACTTTGTTTTTAACAATCTAACGTGTAGTAAGCTGTGGAAGTAGAATGCAGTTTTTTCTACCATTGGATAAAGATGGCTACCTGTTTAACTCTGCAAGAGAGGAATGTACATCCCAAAATGTTGAACTATCCCTTAAAATCAAAACAGCTGAATTAATTTTTGGGGAAACGTTATCAAATCAAACTTAATGATATTAATTGTTGAGTGGCTAACCGTTTTTTCAATTAAATCAATATTAGTGTTAATATTAATACTTGGAGCTAACACACCACATTTTATTATAAATTATTTTGGAGAAGCAGGAAATCTAGGTGTCACCTTAGACTCAGACCTCACTTTCAAACCACACATCGAGAAAATAGTTCAATCATGCTTTTTCCACCAATCATAATATAATAAAACCCATGCTCTCTCGCTACGACCTGGATAAAGTTATTCACACACTCATCTTCTCCAGACTTGATTATTGTAACTATTTACTTGCAGGATTCAGCCAAAAATTACTTTCACGCCTTCAGTTGGTCTCAGTCAAGGCCCCAAAATTACATTATAGCCTCTACGCAGACTCTACACACTTTTAAATCTCATCTAAAACTGTACTTTTACAGATGTGCTTTATGTGATGTCGTCTTTCACCATTTTTTATTGTTTAGTACTCATGATTTTACTTCTCCCATTGATCTTCTTTTCTTTTCCTTTACCTTATTCTGTGGGCATCATTATATTTTGTTTTAATGCTTTAAATTAAAAATGCATTGATTATTCGTGTGCGATTTTACTGTGTTTTGTTTATAAATGTGCAATGTTAAGCACATTGTAAACAATGTTTTTACAAAGTACTATATAAATAAAGATATTATTATCATCAAATCGTTCTTGCTCCACATTGAAGTGTTTATAAACCAGAAGCCAGACAGTAACTATGCCAACAGATGTGTACCAAAAAGGTTTTATAGTCACAAAGTATTTCTATGCTAAACTCAATATATGCATTTCCATTTGCCTACCGCAGCTGTAAACCCTGTTAAAATGAACTACAGCTTTTTTTTCTTCTTTATGTTTTTAGTTTTTTATTGACTCACAAAAATACAAACAGAAAAACAGAAAATAGAGAATTCTGACAATTAATTAGCAAACAATAGACTCTGACCATTTCTAACCTCCCCTAAACCAATTTACAAATCTGAACCAACCCTTTACACACCCCTCAAACAATATCAGTCATAAACATTGTTACTATCCTTCAATTCTCACTGTAATTACATCCTACAGCACAGGCAACATGCATTGTCAACACTGTAGAGCAGCACTGACAGAAAAAGAAGACAAGTCAAAAAAGGGAAATAAGATAACATAAAATAATTAAAAATGGTGGTCTTGTATTGATTTCTATAGTGACATTAAGTACTTTTCCACTGGCGCTCATGTTTCGGCATATTCTGTCATTATTTTGCAGTCTAAAGGCTACCATTTCATTTCTATTGCTTCAGTGGTCCATTCTTTCTGAGTTGGTGTATTTAAAACAATCCAGTTATTCATGGTTACCTTCTTTGTGTCCATACATAGCGAGAGAAAGATTGTTTTGTTCTTTAATGATTCTCCGCTGAAGTTATGCAAATCTCCCAATATACATGATTGTGAATGGCTGTATTAGTGTGGATTATTGCTTGCTTTGTTATGCCAAACCAAAGATATTTTATTGTATTGCAGTCACACAACAGATGGAGAAGCATTTTACCCATTTACTGTCATCCCTTGCCCATTTTATATAGCTGTGACGGGTTATAATATTATCTCTTTAGTATTTTAAATTGCCTTTGCTTGTTTTTTGTACAACAGAAGGGCTACCTTATATGTCAATGAAATATCATCCTCTTTTTTGTGAGAGTCCCTGATCCATTTCATTTCACAGTCTTAAACTGATTGTTGGTGCTTTCATTTAATATTTTGTAAAAACCTTTTAACCATATTTTTATTGAACAAGTTTTGGTGAAAGAGCATTATTTCAAATCTCTGTGTGTGCTGATGTTCAATTTGTCTGTGGGAAAGTAATTTCTTTCTGAAAAAGAGACCATATCAGAACTGTTTTGTTTTCCAGAGGCAAATTAGAAATTTTACGTCTAAACAGCAGGTGGCACACAAACACTAAAAAAAAAACGAAAAAAAACATGAAGAAATGTTTGTGGTGGCATTTCTTCGCATAATCCAGTAGGTGGCGGCAATGCAACATTGTGGATGCAAACTGAAGAAATTCAACGAAGAAGAAGAAGGAGAAGAAGGGGTGGAGTTTCGTTGGAGCCAAAAACCCTGAAAGGGGCTGTCGTTGTTTGCAGTCAAAACCAAGATCGGGGAATTTCTCTCGACTACATTAAACTGTGAAAAGAACAGAAATATCAAGGAGAGGTAAACACACAAGCACGCTGAGACACATGAAACGACGACTTGTTGCATGGCTGATAGTGATGTAGCTTAAACTGAGAGCTTTCTGCCTACAGCAACCACCTAGCATTGCTAATTAAGTAGCTAACCAGCCTGTTATTAAACTAACGCTGCACCTTTTCTGCTAATAAGCACCAAAACTAGCTGCTCTTCTACTTCCATACTAAATTTCTGCTCACGGTCTTTTTTTCTAGCCATGTTACAAACGTTAGTGTATTTTAGTTATTCTAAGTTATGCCAGACTTTTGTTTGGGGATGGCTAACTGGCATAGTCCATTGTAGTTAGCCACAGCTGGCTAGCTTCATTCTTTCTTGGTGTTTTTGAGCTGCTTTCCTCCATATTGTTCTTTCTCTCGCCTTCATCTATCACGTTGACATCAGGTCTGTTCATGAAAATACCACAATGTTCCTGCTCGCCACGATTAGTGGTTAAACTGGGACACTAATTGCGTTTTCCAAGCTTATATGCAGTTAAAGCTGTATGCAGTTGTGTAGCTAGCAGTGATTCATGGGCCCTCTGAATGATAACCCTTCCCTCTGCACCTCTGTTAAAAATAATCGTGTTACTGCAAAGCTGTGTCGGATGTACTTGAATCTCATTGAGTGCTCACAGTTTGCTTTTCAATGCACCTAATGTACTGTGTACTGAGTAATGCACTTAATGCCCTCAGTGCACTTGTAACTGATTATATGCATTTTCACATGTAAATGTATTTGAGCTTGTTTATTAAGCTTGTAAAACAGCTTTCAATGTGTGGCACCAGTGAAGGCTTCCAAAGTGCATGTTCAACAAGTCTCCATACTAATTTTATAGTTATGCAATAGACAGAAGTGTTTATTGTGTATATAGCAAGTGTTCTGTCACTACTACTTTTGGTGAGCAGCTTCTGTGTTTTGAGCAGCTACCATGGATGCAGGTGAAGACCAAAACACGGGCACCACCAATGGAAATCCACAGACAAGTGGGAACTCCCGCCCACCCCAGATAGCCCATATGTCTCTGTATGAGAGACAGGCTGTGCAGGTGAGTGCATGAATAAATGCATACATGGAATAAAATGATTAACTTCTGTTATCTAGAATTAATAATTGCATTTGAATGTAAAGATGGTTGGATAAGTAGTAAAGCATGTCTGTTTGTTTGTTCAGGCTCTCCAAGCTCTGCAAAGGCAGCCAAATGCAGCTCAGTACTTTCAGCAACTCATGCTTCAGCAGCAGATCAATAGTGCCCAACTCCACAACTTGGCCGCTGTGCAACAGGTAACTAGAGCAATGAGAAGAAAATGCAGACAGTAAAAAAACATGGTAAGCAGAAACCTCACTCCCCTCTCATTTCTCTTTTTCAATCAGGCTACACTTGCAGCTAGTCGCCAGTCCAATACTCCAAATAACAGCATGTCCCAGGCGCCTACCACTGTAAGGTTTTATGTTATTTTTTTGTTTGACTTATCAGTTGTGCAGCTAATATTCGAAAATGCTGGGTATTAAAATGTATAATTTTCTATTTCTCCCAGGTCAACCTAAGCACCACATCTGCAGGGGGGACCATGACTAATCCTCGTCCCCACGGTCCTGCCACCTCTGCGACAACGACAGCTCTCAACCAGTCAGTGTTGCTGGGTGGAAACTCAGCAGGACAGGGGCAGATGTATCTTAGGGTGAGTTTTAAAAAAATATATTGTCTTGTGTCCGTTTTATAGTAGTAATCAATGAAATTAATGAGTATTGGGATTCTTAAGATATCATAATTCAATCTTAATTCTGTTCACAAAAGCTTATTGATTTGTGGTTCAAAGGATCTGCTCTTGGGTTTGTCAAGATTGGTATCTACTGCGACTCATAACTAGAGACGTTTTATATTATTTCTGCAAGAGCAGAAACAGCAGAGGATTCAACTAAACTCCATCAACAAAAAATGTCCAAGAGAAAGTTTCTTAAGATTACCAGTGATACTTTTTTATCTCCCAGAAGAACTGTGTAAAATCAGTACAATGGCAACCATTTTTCCACTCCACATTTTCCGTGATTACATAATAAATTGTCATTTCTTCTTTCTCTTTTTTACCACATTTGAAGTCTGTGTAATTGAGGAGTCATTCACTAAAATATTTGGTATCCACAACATTGACCATCTGTCCTGCTCATCTACACAGGTCAACCGTTCTCTCAGGGCTCCCCTTGCCTCTCAGCTCATCTTCATGCCTGGTGGTACAGCAACAGCAACTGTAGCAACAGTTGCCCAGACACAGCCGCAGCAGCAGCAGCAACAACAGCAGCAGCAGCAGCAGCAGCAACAACAACAACAACAACAGCCACAGCATGAAGTTGCTCCTACCACAGCCAGTGCCCAGTCTGACAGTGATCAGGTTTGAGCACCATTACCTACCTGTAATGTGAATTCTGGACTATTTAATGTTAGATAGTCTTAAATATTTTGATAGTTTACAGTAAAGAGACATGATGAGTGGAGTCAAATAGTCCTCCCACAACTATAAAATGCATTTCACAAGTCCTTTCTTTATCTTCCAGGTTCAGAATCTAGCCCTACACTGTGCTTCCACTCCCAGAGTCGTTGCTGTCAAGTCTGAGCTCCCAGACAGGAAAGATGCCGCCAGCTTTCCTCTTGGTCAACAGCAGCAGACTTTCCCCCAGCAGCAGCAAGTACAACCACAACAGCAACAACAGATGGCCAAACCCAACTTTACTCAGCAGTCCACCGCCAACAGTATGGCTGTAAAGGCTGGAAGCCAGGCTGCAATGACTGTTACTCCTGCTGCTACTGTAGCTCCTTCCTCCTCTTCTTCCCCAGCACTCCCTCTCTCCCAACTCCTCTTGTCTTCCTCGGCTGCCCCTGTGATCCTGGTGCCCACCTCTAATGTTCCTACCTCCACCCAGGGCTACCCCATCGGCTCAGTGGCCCCAAAAGCCAACGTTAACACGCAGACTCTGGTGGTGCAGCCCCTACAACAGGCCAGCACAACGGCAGACAAAGGTCCTGTGCCTATCCAGCCCAAGACGGCACAAGGACAGCGCTTACCGGTGCAGCTGCCCCCTCGACACCCACTTCCCATTCTCCCAGCACCACCTAGCAACAGCCACAACCCTCCCCACATTCCTGTCCAGCTCGTGGGAGCCAGGCAGTGCTTAGCAGGAAACGTGCAGGCTGTGGCCCTGGCTCAGACACGAAACAGTGCAGCCCAGGACAGTACAGCTGGTGGGAATGTGAACGCAGTCTCCCACAACAGTGCCACAACTATGGTAAGATCAACTGTAGACAACAGTGACAGTAGACACTGCTTTGGTGTGAGAATAAGCATCATACAATCATTTTTTTTCCTGCTTTTTACCCCAAATACAATTAGACAAAGCCTGCCATTGGCTCTCTGAAGAGAAAGTCTGATTGTGATGCACCAAATGAGATGACAGCAGAATCTTCAGACTCAGCACCGATGAAAGATTCTGCTCCTCCGTTATCCCCGGCCCCGACAAAGGACTCAGGTATATCAACCGTCATCTCTAAATCAAGCATAAATATTGTAACTGTAAGTCTGGAAATGTGGTTGAAACTCATTCTGTTCCCTGTTTCTTTCACTCTTCATCAGCTCCTCTTGTAGCAGCTGCCTTCTCTTCTCCTCCCACCCTGTCCTTGCCTCTGCCCTTGTCAAGAGTCGGGCACGGAGACAAAGACAGAGCACCTGTTCCTCAGGCGGTGGTCAAACCTCAAGTTCTCACCCATCTCATAGAGGGCTTTGTCATCCAGGAGGGAGCTGAGCCTTTCCCTGTAAGTGTTCCCTGACATGAAAGCACACTGCTCACTTGGAGTCAACACTTAAATTTGAATGGCACTGGCTGTGCACTCTTACATGTTAAAAAAGTCTCTGACTGATTTGACTTGACAGGTTGCTGGACTCCTCAAAGATAGAGATTTTGCCCTGGTTGGCCGCTCAGAGAACGGAGCTCCATGTAAGTGTCTGTTTTTTTTTAATGACCATGTATGATACCATAAAGCTGTATTATACATGATTCAGCTCATGGCCAATATTTACATACTGATTTCCCTTTCCTCTCCAGTGTTGAAGTGTGAGTACTGTGGAAGTCTCGCTCCAGCCAGCCAGTTCAGAGGATCAAAGAGGTTCTGTTCGAATACTTGTGCTAAGAGGTAAATTTTCCTTTACATCCTAAAGCTTTCCATGTCAGCAGTGTCTTCAAAAACTCTTTTCGCTATACAAAGGATAGGCAACAATATGTAAAATACCAACAGTTGGCAAGTTTTCACTTCAGACTTTAACAAGACTTTACCAGGTGATGCCACTGATTAGCACATCGTGAAGTGTGTTTGGTTGGAGTAAAAACATGCAAGCTGTTCGCAAATTTACCAGAACCAAAACCAAGGAAAATGTGACAACATCATATAAAATATTTCTTGCCAGTTTTTCACAAACCTTTTTTTTTTTGGTAATTCTTGGGTGATTACCATACATACTGAAATGTATTGACTGTGCATCTGTATTTACAGGTATAATGTAAGCTGCAGCCAACACTTCAAGACAAGCAGAGGGAGAGGTGGTGCAGGGGTGGCACCGCCTCCAGCACCCACCGAGAGTGCTGCGAGGCGCCGGGGCCCCTCTCGCAGGAGCAGTTCTGATATTAATAAAATATCAAGCCGACATCTACCTGTTAAGGTAAGATCTGTAGTTTATAAGGTTGGTGAGATTCTTGTCATCAGAAAAATCTCATGAATAGACCAAAACCTAAAATGACTTGATCCTTCTAACAAGAATTGTCTTTGTAGCCAAAACCTGATATATCTTATTCCCCAGTGCATCATCTTCCATTGTTGTCCAAAAACTATAGTTGATTTTGAGTCAATCCTTATATGCCAGACTGCTGCTGTTAATACTCACTGAAGCACCAACTGTGTATTAATCTGCAGCTGAAAACAGTCCCCAACAAATACACCATTTACTCTTGTTTAGGTCACATTTGGCACAATTCACAGTAATGTACAGTAATGAATGAAACTGTTATTTGAATGTATTATTCGTGACATGTCTTATACCGTCACTGAGAACAAACAGGCTTGGGTCTGAGTGCAAGTTTGTGTAACACGTTGTTGGTTTTGGTCTTTCACTGAACCTGTTGACAATAAGAGAAATATTTAATAAAACCAACTTAATTTTTTGAATCGTGTTTGTTTTTGTCAACAAGCGCAGTTTACTCTCTGAAGTTTTATCTTTTCCTTTTGTGTTTGAATCTCTACTTTTTGGATTTAGTGTCACTCTGAGTCCAGTCGCTCAGAGGATGTATCCAGTGACGGAGAGGAAGAGGAGGAAGACGACTCTCCTTCACTTTCCCCAAGCTCTTCACACTCCTGCTCCAGAGCGGAGAACAGCGCTCCTCAGTCTGATAGCTCAGCACCTGGCAGCCTCCCGCTGGAAGGAGCCAACTTCCTCTCAGCAACGCCTGCTCAGTGGAGTGTGGAAGAAGTCTGCAGATTTATCTCTTCACTTCAAGGTTGGTAGATAGTGAACAAATCACAGCTGAGTTCATTTCACTTTTGTAAGTTCAACTCATGTCAGTTATATCTTCCCGTCTTTCTGTTTCTGTCCAGGCTGTGAGGAGTTAGCTGCCCAGTTCCTGTCACAGGAAATAGACGGGCAGGCTTTGCTGCTTCTGCGAGAGGACCATCTCATTTCCACCATGAATATCAAGTTGGGTCCTGCTCTCAAGATCTGTGCCTCCATCAACAGCCTGCGTGAATGATGCAGTCAGTGCTTCAGAGGGGAAACCAGGGTTGTTTTCTCATTGAGGACTTCTCACTGGAATTAATAGCTGACCTGACGAGTTAAAACCTAAGACTGAGATCTATGAGGACAGTGAGGATGTTTGTTTGTTTGTTTGTTTTTTTACAATACAACAGTGGCCCATCAATCATGTGGAGAGATGGACAGTTTACTTTCTGGACTCTGAATGTGCAAAAACATGTTTTACTGTTACGTGTGAGTGGTGGTGAGCATGGACAGTCTGAAGTATTCATGTCAGTAGCAAGAAATAGTGTTTGTCCTTTTGTATGTATACTCTTGTACTGTGCAAATCTGCCAGCCTGCAGTAATCGGTGCTAGGTCTCCCAGCTAGGACAGTTCACCCGAAACGTTGCCTTCTTGCTGTATTTCAAACGGTGCTTTAACTTTTAGTGCTATGATTTGGAGTGATGTCAACAACGTTGATCCATTTCATTAAAATATATCTTTTAGTAGTAATTTGTTTGTTTGGTTGTTTTTACCATAGATGTTCAATCCAGGCTGCAATCACATTGAGCAAAGGACACTCAAAAAGCCTGGTATGTCAATTAGTTAATTTTACCAGTTATTAAAGTTTAGTTTTGTATCTTTTCCATTTTATATACTACAATCAAAATTATTTTTTCATGTATATATCGTTTTTAGTAGCTTTAATCAACCTAACTACCTGAAAATAGGTATTCCTCATGGTTTGCTCTTTCAAGGGCTGAGTGGAGGTGCTCTGTGTACATGTATGCAGTACTACAAATAAACAAAATACCTGTTACTGGAAGCAGGTGTATGTGTGTGTGTGTGTGTGTGTGTGTGTATGCATGCATGCTTTTATTCCTCAGAAAATGAGTCATTCTAGTCTTTGTGATGAGTATTTATTCACATTTTAGTGTATGTAAACAGTTTGAACTCATTTCTCATAGATGTCCACATGAAACAGAAAACTTTAAGACAGTGAGTATAATAACATACATAGATTTTTTTCCTTCATTCCCACAACTTTCCCTGATATAGAATTATACAAAAAATATAACAAATATTACATCTGTTAATATACATTCGTTTCATATTGTAAATGAGATTTGTAAACCATCATATGTTGACAATCTTCACTACAAGTTCAGGATGCAGCAGCTGTACATTGGTCAAGTTTACATACTGTATTTTACATATACTACTACAAAATTACTGGTTGTATTTCCCCAACTGAACCTCACAGATTTAGATATTACAGATAAAGACACCCATTAGTAAGGTCTGACTTATCTGAAAATTAATGTTTCCCAAAGATGAACAAGCACTTAGAAGTGTTTTTCTTAGAAGTTGTGTAAACCTGAAGTAGGAGAATAAATAACAGAAAAAAAGGAACAATTTCAGTGCCCAAAACACCAATAAACAGTTTTGAACACTTGTTATTGTGCCTTAAAGTGTTGCAAAGGTGCACCATTGGGGTATTTGAGCATAGTGCAGTATTCTCGCAGGCCAGTTTGGGGCGTAATTTCCACTGGGGACGGTTTATAAGAGTGAAACACCAACAGCGGCAGTTAAATTTAACATTAAGTATGGATATATGAAGGTAAGAAGTTCTTGAAGGATCACAAAAAAGGGGATTACAAAAGGCTTGTATTTTGAGTGACACTGTGAGAAGGTAGAACCAAAGCCTGTCTGGTCTCAGGTATAACTAATACTCATAATAAAGATAAATACACACTAGACTTATATAAAAAAGCCAATACATTCATTGACATTGCTTTTATATACAGGTATTGACAGTGTATGACTTCTAAAAAAGTTTTATATTCTTAGATACATTTTGTATATGTCTGTTGTGACTGAAGTTGCAAATGACACAATATCTATTGATAGTGCCACAATAATGTACCATAGATCTGCCAGTCCTATTCTTCATAATATTTACTGTATATATACCCATAACTGAATAACTCAACATGTGAAGTTCAGTAAAGTTATGGGTTAAACAACACAGACAGTAAGACCGCTTTTTCTTATGCATATTTAGTACTATTCTGGCAGAATTAGCATGAAGACCAACTTAATTATTTCCCAGGTTTTGTTTTAGTTGGGACTGTAGTCCCTAAATGTATGTAGAAATGCAGCTCCTCAAACCAAAGCTACGCCCTTGCAGGCAGTGATCAGAAAACAGTGTAGCTGTTGGTTTCCCCGTATCCTGCCTCCTGCAGGTACTGCTCGATGTTAACTTTCCCCGGCACCTTGAGGACTTTGTCTGAGGCACTCTTCTCTCCTGAGACGAGCTTGCGTTTCACCTCGGCTAAGGAGGGTCGATCTTGATACTTCCACTGGCAGCAACCCTTAATGATGGTGTACCTGTGTGAGAGAGTTTTACAGAGAATTTGTTAAAGATGGGAACTCTGTAATGGTTCAATTGCTTCAGATTTGGATGTGTGTTATCTGGAGCGTGCAGTGGATACTTACAACGTGTTGGAGCAGTTGGAAGGTTTTTTCAGACTTTTCCCTCGTTGGTGAAACTGTAAAAGCTCATTAACTGAGATTTCTGCAAACGGAGCTTCACCTGGACAGAAAATAGTACATGTAGTAGGTCGTACTAGTTATCTAGTAAATATATTTCTATAAGTCTATTATTATTTATGACCTATGCTCTCAAATGCTAAATTACAACTTACCCAGTGTTGCCATTTCATACAATAAGGTGCCAAATGACCAGCTAGAGAAGGACACACATAAAAATAATAGTTAAACCTTCCATTCAGTAAGTGCCCTTAATAATACTTACAGTACATGCATTTCATATCTCTGTTATTTTAATCATTAAGCATTTTATGCATCAGCAACATTTGTACTGAAGGATATAAATTGTAGACGGAGATGGAAATGGATAAACTCACATATCGCTGCTCTGACTGGCAGGTCTCTTGGCTAGCAGCTCTGGCGCCTGCCATTTCTTCATGCTGGGATCGTCTCTCTGAGTGACTCCCTGGTTCTTCCTTGTGTAGACTCCATGCAGGCCCCAAAGCTTGGCCGTGAACGCACTGCTGACCAGTACACTGCGGGCTCGGATGTTTCCATGGAGAAGATCTTTACTGTGAAGGAACTCCTGATTGGGCAACAAGATAAAGACGTGTCAAGATAAAACATTTCAGATTATTGTGTAAAGTTCCTCCAGTAGAAACACAGACACTGCACTATGAGAGCAACTGTTGAGACAGTATGTCAGTACTGCTGGGACCGATCCATAGATTCATCAGGAGTGTAACAACGAATGGAATAAAAGCAGTTTAATTTGATTGTTACAAATGTTTAAAAATGGTTTCACAAATATCTATGAATTTTATAGGCACGGCTTCTCATACCCAAAGTGATATATAAAGTTTGTTCTGTTTTCTACAAAGTATGTATGTATGTAACCTTTGGGATGACATATGATCTTTGTAGGGGAATCTCGTCAACAAGTCAATGCTGAGATGGGGTTGGGAATGGTTCATTGTATGTACAGTGACTGATCTGAAAGTCAAACATGTGGTCTAAAAAAGGTTAGGACATATTTATCCTATATTAGTATACTGACCAGCGCTACGGCCACCTGTGTGGCCATAGTAAATATTCGTCTCTCAGTCATCTCACATGGAGGATCCACTTGTTCCTGAAAACACAAACACCAATGAGTTATGCTGCACTTTGCCATTTGGATGATGAAACAATTATTCTTTTCTTTCTTTGAATGCTTTTTTACTTTAACTATATGGTTATAACTGTATATACGGTATATATACACTCTTTAAAAATAAACTTCAGACGTACCTGTCTGCATTGCCACAGGAAGCTGAGCAGGTCTCTGTTCTCCAGCTCTTCCACAACGGTAACCAGAGGAGCTCGCAAGGAGACCACACCAAGGAGCTCTGGCAGGAAAGGGTGGGGTCCAAGCTGGGTCAGAAAGGATGCAAAACCCAGGAAGCTGTGTCTTTCTGTGGCGTCAGCAGAGTCTGTAAAAGGTAAGAATGACAATGAGATGAAAATGAAAAAGAAATGTCCTGAAATCAGATGAGAAATTACCAACAATCTTGAAATCCACCAAAGGGGCTATTCACAAACACACATCCATTAAATGAAGTGCAGGTTTAACCCTTTCTCACCATTAAGCACCCGCAGTACCACGTTCCTGTTTTCCATACGGGCCCTATAGAGGGACACAGTGGAGTCGGAGCGCAGGGAGAAGGCAGTAGGCAGAGGAGTGACCAGGTTGAAGGACTCAGGCAGCCTCTTGCGGGGCAACTCTCTGGGCTGGACAATGGGTTTGAAACTGGGCTGGAAGGGCTGCGGTGGGGGGCTTGACGGGAAGGAGGGTGTGTCCACAGACGTGGAGAGGTTTTTGGCAGGGTAAGTGTTTGGGGGGTGGAAGGTGGAGTAGGAACTGGGCACGTCCAGAGCAATGCTTTCATGCTCCAGGACATTGATACCTGGTGGAGCTATAGACAGAGAGTTAAGGCGGGGAGAGAATAAGAATAGTTAGCATTAGTCTTTGTGTAGTGTTTGACTGAAACCAAGAAAGATAGAGCACTTACAGTAATGATCCCAGGGGGGTATTTATGTTATAGAGTGGATATTAAAGCTCTAAAATAGGCAAAATTATCCATTTTTCCTCAAATCCATAATTGATATATCTTTATAAACACAAAATAAAACCCAGACTCTAAGAATATGGATATGTTTGATAGGTACGGTGGTAAAAAAGCAGAATAACAATTAAGATTTGCATGCACACTCCACAGCCGCAACTTGTAAGTAAAATTGTGTAACTGAAAAATCTCTTATTTGTAAGGAAGAATGTGATTACTTTTGCAGTGTAGTTTACTTTATTTGAATTAAATTCTGCAGAATAGGATGTAAAACACTGTGCAAATGTTGAAAAATGAAACAAATTTTACTTTGAAAAGATTCTGTAAAACAGAAAATACTGCAAAAAGTTTTGAGGGATTATATTTCTTTACAAATGTGCATATTTAACTACACCTCATGCAAACAGCAAGAAACAGGAAAGTACTCGTTACAAGAAACGATATTGTTTCATTTATTTAAATCTAGTCTGACACCCTAACTTCTTCTCTGTCTTCTTACCATCGATGCCATGCAGCACTCTCCTGGAGGCTGCCTTAGAGGCCTGCGGACGGACGCGGTCGACTTTCTCTGGACAAAAGCGCAGGAGGAAAATGAAGACCAGAGTGACCAGGAAGCTGGCCAGCAGTAAAATGGGAACGATGATCACCTCCTGCTCATACACACGGATCTCTGCAAGATAAGCACAGACACAAGGATGTTCATCTTCATAATCACTCAGCGAGACTGCGATCGACCGAAAGCAGCAAACATGTTTGTTTGTACAGCAAATGAGGCTTTCAGGTTGTCAGGATGTGAGGTTGTTCATCCGTCAACTAAAGGGAAAATTTAGCAAGACTAGATTGTGGCTTGTATTTTCAGACAATGACAAAATGACTATAATAACTAATTGAATACATTTAGTGGACATAATGTTGACTTTGCCCAGGTTAGTGGCAAAAAGTTTCTTCTCTGCTGATAACTCACCACAGATAGTGTCTCCAGGCTTGCAGTGGAAGTCTGCTTCTGATATTGAAGACATCCTGTCAAAAGTTAAAAGAGATGATAATAGATTATTCAAAGCTAAGGATATTTTATGCACTCCTCGCCCTTAAAGCCAATCTGACTCAATACATTTCTTAAATTTATGTAACAACTTCAGGATATTATCCATTTACTAAAGACATTTAAGTCTTTCTTGCTTATAAACAAATACACGCCGATGATTAATTAAAATTATTAAGCGGTAGTCCTGAAAGCTGAATCTGCAGAATCTGCAAATAGTAACATGACTCTTACAGGTAACCAGTATGAGAAGGTGTCTGACGTGTAACTGAGACCAGGAACTTCAGGTGTTGTATCACTGTCTCTGAGGTATGCCAAACCTTTTCTTCCTGCCAACCTAGATACCTTCACCACATTGCTTTTATTCATTTCATCTTCTCTTGTGTCACAGAACTTTAATCCTTTTGGACTTACTGCTCAGCTCTCTAACATTGGGTCAATCTTTAGATGGAGTAATATTATATGAGCTACTTTAACTACAAGACAATCCCTTCACCAAAGCTGTGTACTGAAATAATTATCTCCAACTGAGGCATCTTCTGCTATCTTATATCTGAATTCATAGCTGTTTTAAATGTAGTGACACTGCAGCAACACACTTCAGTCACATGATCATCCTTCTACGTCAGATCCAAGATCTCTAAACCTGTCCATCTGCATTTTTTAACATTAATGATAGTGCTGCACTACACACTCAAAGGGAAAATGGCAAAGCAGCACCGGCTCACACCCCAACTGATAGAAAGAAATGTCATCATGAAGATCACTAAAAGACCTGAGTGAGACACACAGTTAAATTAACATCTTTCATATTAACACCAGTTTACCTCACAGTTACCATAACAATATATTACATGACTAAAAAACAGAGACAATGAGAGTATAATAGAAGATACATTTAGTGTACAACATCCTCACCTTACCTCCTTCAGTTGTGTCTTAAATCCCTCCCAAAAAAAGATCCTGTTAGTGCAGACTCATGTCTCCGTCCTTCATACGGCCAGGCACTTCTCATACATCATCCCAGCTGAATGTGTATCTTCAGATCTTCATTGTCTTGTTTTTCTCAGGCGGTTTGTCAGGCTCAAGGGATCAATGTGCGGCTCTCTGTTTGTCTACCTTCAGTGTTTTCTTAACTCCACCCTCCTCACCTGCAACTCTTCCTACGCCTCTCCTATTTACCCCTTCCTCCTTCCTTCTTTCTGTCTCTTTCAGTTCAAGAGGCGATCACAGTCATATCAGGTTTATGGTAATCAACGGTCCTGCCCTGTCTTTCTTGGGGTTTGCTCTGCCACATTCTGCTATTTCCTATTATTCTGAAGCCGGCATATGTTAGCTACTTCTGGCCCAACCTATCTCTTCTTTTGTCCAGGGAAAACTGGTCCTGCGGCTCCTTGTCATTTTTAGTCTCCAGCCTTTTGTTAAGAATGTTTGGCCTTCATTGCTCTGAAACTCGTATGACAAGCTTTGCTGTCTCTGGAGTATTCAGTCAGCAATAAACTGCATTTCTTTCCAATCAGATAATCCCATATCTAGAAAAAATATGTAAATAGCATACTGTCAGTTTCAATAGTGCCTTATTATGACATATCATACCCTGACACAAATAAAAACAAATAAAGATAATAAATAAGAAGGAAGTGACTCCTTTCCTGTGCATACTGTATGTGGACACTGGTTTATTAGTGAAAGGGATGTTTTTGAAGTGCATGTGTAGCACTGAAGATAGTTATGAACCTAATCAAAGCAAATTTTTGTTAATTGAAATTAATATCACAGTGTGAAAAAGAAACATCTTTTAAAAATCACTTACTCTAAGCTGTTTTTATATTTAATAATACTGTAATGCCACTGTATATTAATTGTATTTTTCATATTTAACCATATGCAGAATTATGCTATTAAACTATTAAACTTTAACTTCATGCAAACCTATTCACATATAAGGTCTTTATCTCGGTCCCACGTTTACGACAGCAATAAGACAACAGTAAGACAATAAGGAAAGACGAAAACGGAATGATGCAACATCGAAGCATTAAGGAGAGATGAGGCCACCAATAAACGATGGAGAAAATAAACGGATTAATCAAATCAAGAGGAGTGGACTGAAAATCATTGATTATAAAGTTTGTACTGGTGTGCAATATTTACAAATGCAACACAATGTTTTACATATCAAGAAATGAGGAACAAAATAAATGAATTCAGGGTGCCAACACGTGAATAGTGTGAGGCTGAATAGCGTAATTCTAAAAATGTGAAAATAGAACAAGTAGAGAGACATTGCACACTTATCCACCCCTTTTATTTATTTTTTGTACCAGAATGGACAACTGTCATACATTATTCATCTGATGTTTTTTAAATCTGATCAGTGGTAGTTGAAATGTATATCTGATTATTAAATAACAACAAAAATACTGTAATATTAAGCACGAATTGAGCAATCACATGCATTATGTCTGAAAAATGTTTTGTCAAAAAGTGAACATTGACTCACTCCAGATTTTAGTGACTAAAAAGAAAAAGACATAAATTCCCAGCTTAAATTGAAAATGATCAACTCTGCGTGAGGTGTGACATGTCATTTTACATTTGAAATGTTTTATAACTAAGGTTTAATCCATTAATCCAAACATCCATGATCTACACTCACTTATCCTGTTCAGGGCTGCAGGAGGCGCGAGTCTATATCCCAGCTCACATTAGGAAAGAGGAGGTTACATCCTGGACAGCTCGTCAATCCTCCACAAGACATAAACAAATAGAAAACCACATGCAGTGCATTCATACCTATAGCCACCACAGTTTCCAGTCCACCTAACCTTAATGGGAATGTCAATAATTTAGCAGGTAAACCTGTAAAAAGTTTTAGGAAAGCTGAAATTTTGACCTGATGGTGGCGCTGAAAGTAAAGACAAAGAATCACCCAAGTACAATTCATTAATTATCCTGAAGTTGTCAATGTTCCTTTTAATAAGCACATTACAACGCTGTAAAATGGTATGTGACATTACTTCACACTATTATTTGTTAGTGAGAAATCGGGAATATAATGTTTGGATGTAACAATGCATCGATTCCTTCTGGAAAACCAAAGACATGATTGAAGAATTAGCGAAGCATCCCAACAGAGTTTGAAGGCAGCTTTCATCTCACAGTTTGGCAGCTGATTTTCCAGGCTGAGGTCCGAGCCACTTCTCCCCTGAAACAGACGACAAATTTAGATTTAGCAAGAACCTCAGAGAGCTTCAGCTTGAACTGTTAATGAATTGAACTGCGAACAGAAACAGAAGAGAAAAGCTTCAATAGATTTTTGTTATGCTGTCAAATGTTTATCAGTGTCTAAGTAAAACTGATCATGATCACAGAATAATTTCTCATAAGCATCACAGTTAAGACTAAAAGAGAGAAAAGTACATTTAATCTTTATGTTGTCAGTTTAGCAGTAAATTAGTGTTTTTTTCAATGATGTATAATGCAACAGTTTTCTCACCAATGCAGTGGGCCATGAGCTCAAATCTGTCTGATCCAAAGAACATCTTGTGCTTTCCATTCACATGACACACCATCATGGGGAAGCCAAACGACTGGGAAGAGTTAAGAGGAGCGATATAGTTCATGACATTCATTACACTGTCCACTGCCTGAATGTGCAAGAAGAGCTGGAGGACAACTGACCCCGTGATCAAGTGCCTCCTGTGTTGTGCTTTTCAGCTTGTCTTTGATCTCCTTTGAGGTGGATAGTTTGAGCAGTTCTTTAATCTCGCTGTCAGGCAATCCTGCTTTCATCGCTGCCTGCAAAAAAAAAAAAAAGGCAACAGTGTGACAAAACTCCTTTATCTTTATGAATAAATGTACCCTTTTCAAATGCATCCAGGCTGGATAAGTCAGCAGTACCTCAGACAGCGATGCAGGGTCGGTGATGTCTTTGTCCTCACTCCAGATCCTCCTCCACAGCTCCCGAGACACCTGCTCCACCTGCTTGTCTCCGCCCGTCTCCCTCTCTTGCACTGCTGCCACAAATCGCATTGCAGATAAGGAGCCTACAAGAAGAAAACAGAAGAAGACCATAAACTCACTGTTATTAGCTTTTCTCACTAAATAAATAGTAACACTAGTATCTAATTGAAGACTGGATTATACACCTTAGGGGCCCCAGAAGCCCCACTAAAGACCACCGGAGACTTAAAAAGGCAAGTCTCCCCATTCCAGCCCTCATCACCTTCTACAGAGGCACCATTGAAAGCACTAAAACCTACGGTCCCACTTCCTGGTTCGGTAAGTGTCCAAATAATCATCTGAACAGGAGAGTGAAGACAGCTAGCAAGATCATTGGTTCCCCTCTCCCCTTCCTGCTGGAGATTTACCATCAACACTGTGTTCGCAGAGCCTTCAGCATCATCAAGGATCCCCACCACCCTTCCCATATCTGTTTTCCCTCCTGCCATCTGGAAAGAGGTAGAGGAGCATCTGTGCCAAATCCAGCAGAATGCTAAATAGCTTTTACCCGCAAGCAGTCAGGATCATTAACAGACTGTGCTCCCCCATGAACACAAGAAAATGACAATAAACTAAATCTTGAAATCTTGAATCTTAAAAAGTACAAAATCATCTGGCATAATAATGTGGGTCCTGCTTTACTATCTAATCTTGAGGCCTTGTCTTGTCTGGAGTGGCCTTTTGTAAAAATCTAGTTGTAATATTTTAATTTAGTGATTTTAGATCTTCTGATACCTTGATTAAATACTCTGAAGCAGTGACAATCGATCCAAAGTGTCTGAGTTTGCTTCAAAATTGCAAAAATTGTATGACCGATGATGTTCGAAGCAGTTTTCTTCTTTGTTTTGCAATTGAAACCACAAATGGCTTGAAAAGGTTCACTGAGTCAGACAAACACTTAATGGATTATACTACTTGTGGAGTTGAAGAAAATTGTCATTTTGCAATTGCATGAGCACAGTTACTGTAGATTTTGTTGCCGACACACGTAGGCAAATTATATGTCTATCAACACCGTGTGTCCATGAGCACCTTCACTGTCTCACAGATTATATGAATTTATTTCCAACACAGTGTTTTGTGAATCCTTTATGCTTCAGGAAACCACATTTCAGTATCACCACCTTTATTATTTCAGCTGATATTGTGCTTACATGGTGTATGTACCTTAAATTAATTTGAGCTTAAAGGACAGGTTCACAATTTTTCAAATCTGTCTTAAATCAACAGTCAGGTGCCCATATGAACACTAAAGAGGTTTTCCTTGCTGTAATCATTCCTCCTGTTCACACTGGCAATAAAAAGATCCCCTTCAAATGTGCTTTCAATGTAAGTGACGGGGGCCAACATCCACAGTGTGTCCACACAGTCATTATGTGCAAAAATGCATTTAAAAGTTGATCTGAAGCTTATATGAGGCTTCAGCAGTCTGAGTTAGTCATATGAAGTGGATATCTGACACATTTACAGTCTTTTTAGCATCAAATTCCCTCTGTGAGTTTCCCTGTTGAGCTGCGGTGGAAGTATAGTAACAAAAAGAGGGACTTTGGCACTAAAAAGACTTTAACGTTGAAAGATATCTACTTGATTTGACTCATTTGGATGAAGCTTCATATTAGCTTCAGATAAACTTTTAAATACATTTTTGCACAGAAGGAGTCTTCTGGATTTTGGCCTCAATCACTTACATTGTAAGTACATTATGAATGGATCTTCTAATGGTCAGCATGAACAGGAGGATTATAGCAAGAAAAACCTGTTTCAATGTTCCTTTGGGCACCTGACTGTGAAAAATTGTGAACCTGTCCTTTAATCACATAATTACACAGCAAACCTGTGACCAGGACTAATGTAAATAATGCACAGAGAGGGGGGACAACAGGGGTTAATGGGGGTCCAGAAGCAGGTCAATCAGGATATGGTCACTCAGTTTATGATCTACGTACCTTTTTTGAACATGGCCTCAAAGGGGTCAGATGGAGACTGCAGGGGGACATCAAAATACTGTGCCAAGCGTTTCAGATCTTGCGTCATATACACGAATTTGTTTGGAACCAGTCCAGGGGGCTTGTTGCCTGTCATGAAAGATAAATATTGAAATATGACAGTAGTAACAGCTTCCACATGAATATGGACATGCAACAGGCTGTTTAAGTTAATAATCTTTCCTACCTGAGCCTTGCATGACTCCACCCAGAAATGCAGGGCGCAGTTTGAGATCTATGTTCCACACGTTTCTGTAGCGACACATGACCTGTAAACAAACAATCTGCGTAAAGCTTGACTTTGTAAATAAAAAGTGATGGAAAGTAACTGAGTACATATACTCAAGTACTATATTTAGGTACAATTTAGAGGTACTTGTACTTTACTTAAGTATTTCTATTTGATGCTACTTTATACTTCCACTTCACTACATTTCAGAGGGAAATATTGTACTTTCTACTCCAATACGTTTATTTGACAGCTTTAGTTACTTTTCAACTGAAGATTTGACACAATGGATAATATAACAAGCTTTTAAAATACAACACATTGTTAAAGATGAAACCAGTGGTTTCCAACCTTTTTGGCTTTTGACATCTTACAAAAAGCAGTGTGTAGTCGGGGTCACATTTCAGATGTCTATGAGTTGATAACAGCTCCACCAAATAGTGATTTTTCCCTCTAAATTTCTCACATGGTTTCGTTTCTATAAATGTTCAAATGATCCAATATTTCACCAACAATCAAAGATCAGAGAAAAAGTCCAAAAACTGAAAATCTGCGTATCCGAACTTTGTTTTTTCTTCTTTCCTCTCCCATTAATCATCTCACGACCCCTGAGATTTATCTGGTGACCCTTTGGAGGGGCCTGACCCCTAGGTTGGGAACCACTGGACTAAACTACTAAACTGTATATAAAGTAGTTCAAACTAGCTCCACCTCCAGCAGCTACAACAGTAACATGCTGCTCTAACACTGATGCTTCAGTATTAATAATCTAATGATGTCATATGTAATAATATATCAATCAGAGGGACCAAATGAGGACTTTTACTTTAAGTACATTTTGCTGGTAATACTTATGTATTTTAACGTTACTTAAGGAGGATTTTACATGCAGGAGTTGTAATGAGTACCTTTACACTGCTGTACTGGTACTTTTACTTCAGTAAAACATGTGAAAACCTCTTCCATCGTTTCCAAAAAGGCACAAACCTCAAAGCCAAGCCAAGAATAGGGAGAAACAACATCGTAGAACAACTCGATCACTTTCTTGGATGTCATCTTCGGCTCGGTTTTTAACTTGCTTTCGATATCAATAACAACAAAGAGTCTCCTCCAACGCTAACTTACTTGCAGGAAACCTCGGCTCAGTGTGCCAAAGTTCAACTAACGTAACGCAGGGCTGCTTAATGTCATGTTTTCAAAGTCAAATCTTTATGAAATAGCACGTTTACAAACAGACAATCACTTTAGTTGGCTTTAACGGACGTATCGATGCAAAATGAGCTGGAACCGTCGTCACAATTTGTAACGATACATATTTTATACATATTTACAATTAGCTATTGAGCTAGCTTCTTCTTCTTCTATTGTTTTATTGGCAGTGGCCACACGGCTTATGTCTGCATTACCGTCGTCTACTGGACGGGAGTGTGTAGCAGCACATTAGCAGTCAAAACGAATATCTTCAGTATTATTGTAAGCAGTTAATTAAGAAACAGGTTCACAATTTTCAAGTCAGTCTTAAAACAACAGTCAGGTGTCTATATGAACACTGACAGATGTTTTCCTCTCTGTAATCATTCCTCCTGTTCATACTGACTATTAAAAGATCTTCAAATGTGCTTTCAATGTAAGTGATGGGGGCGAAATCCACAGTGTCCACACAGTCATTTTGTACAAAAGTGCATTTAAAAGTTTATCCGTAGCTGTAGCATCAAATTCCCTCTTTGTGTTTCCTCGGACAGTGTTTCCCTGTTGAGCTGCGGTGAAAGTATAGTAACAAAAAGAGGGACTTTGGCACTAATAAGACTGTAATGTTGAAAGATATCTACTTGATTTGACTCATTTGGACAACTTTTAAATACATTTTTACACAGAGCAACTTAGATTTTAAGTGCATTATGAAGGGATCTTCTAGTGGCCAGTATGAAAAGGTAGAATGATTATAGCAAGTGAAGTACTGTACTTAAGTACAATTTGTAGACACTTGTACTTTACTTGAGTATTTCTATTATATTTCTCCTTTGTACTTCTACTTACTACAGTTCACAGGGAATTATTGTACTTTTTACTCCACTACTACAACTGTGGTTACTTTTCAAATTTTACATTAAATAATATATGATAAGCTTATAAAATACAAGAAAAATGTTGAAGATTAAACCAGTAGTTTGTAAACTTTTTGGCTTGTAACCCCTGTGTGTATTTGTGGCTCCTAGTCATTTTACAGATGTTTGAGTTGTTTGCAGTTCCAACAAATAAAGCAATTGTTTGATGTCCAAAGTAGTAAAACCTTCCAATATTTCACAAAAAAAGCAAAGTTTAGAGTAAAGTCTGAAAATGAATAAAAATTTGTGTGACAGAAGTTTGTTTTTTACCCGGCTGATATCAGGCACAGTCACAGTGGCTGATTTTCTGCAAAAGGAGTTCTTTTACTTTTAATACTTTAAGTAAATTTAGCTGATAATACTTCCACTCTTTTACTTAAGTAGGATCTTAAATTCAGGAATTTTACTTGTAATAGAGTAATTTTACATTGTGGTATTCCTACTTTTACTTAAGTAAAGTATCAGTACTCCTTCAACCACTAATGACTATATTTTCCATCACAGACACTAAATCCATTACATGTTCAACAGCGGAGTGTTTACCTGTTTTATGACGTGTTTAATTGAGCCCTCTGTGTTTGATCCTCCAATTATGGTATTGATGATCACCTTTTTCTAGTCCCTGTATTGTTCCAGTGTCAACATGCTTTGGTATTTTATACAGAGTGCTGTCTTTTAGTCTACATTACTTTTGCCATGGTAGTCTGTAAAATATGTAAACAATTTCAAAAAGAATGTCTTTCCTTCACAATTATAATTTTCTGTGAATATACAGTAAATATTAACCAGTATTACTAACCATATGTACAAATTGTTCTTGCATACAGTACTAGCTGCATTTTAACTGCATTCTGTATTGTTGCATATTTGCCAAATATATATAAGATCTATCCTGTTGACATGCATGTGCATTAATGCATAATCTTATGCACAATCCATGTTCATAAACGATGCTTTAGTTTCAGCTGCCTGCACCAACTCAACCTTGCACACTATACTCTTTTATTTGTTTTAAGCCTTAAAGTCTCACACCACTCAAAAATGTGTTTTTCTTCTTCTACAGTTGGATGTTTGAGCATCACTGCGCAGAAGGATGTATGTGCAGAGTTTGACACTAGAAGGCTGTTTTCACATTCTTCTGCTGAAAGTGGAAAGTTTCTCTGAGCTCACTGATGATCTAAGTTTAAAGCATTTGCGTGCAAACATGATTTGTGACAGTACAACTAATTTAGAGCCAGTCGTGGTTCAATATGTAGCTTACATAAGTGTGATGTGGAAACATGAAGCCTGCAGCACAAACACTGAGAACATACTTTACAGTTAAGTGGGAGACATCTTGTTTCCAGCAGTTAAACTCTTGAAATGAAAAATATTTACATATTCAAAGAGTCATCAGACACAAATTATCATTCAAAGCAGAGCATTTTATATGTTTTAAATGTGTCTCACACTACAGCATGTCATCATATGTAGCATTGAACTGAAAAGTATAAATGTATATAAATAAATCTCACCTCAGTTACTATGATCAGATGACAATAAAGGTCCTTGTTTCAGGTAACAACTCACATTTCTCCTTCAAAGCAGCAGATATGGAGGAAGGTATCACTGATACTAGAACTGAGAAGATGTGATGATTGTGGAGCTCTGTGCAGGCCTATACTGTGCCCTTTTGTTAACCCATCATCATCATCATCATCTTCCTTTACTCCTTGTCTTCTTTTTACACCATGTACATTGTATTTTTCCATCTTCGTTAAACTATATCCTTCGTTTCTGCAGACTGTGCTAATTTCAGCTGCTGTTGCACAAATCTGACTCCTCCTCATTGTCTCTTCCTACATCCACCATTGAGGTATTTAATGATTAAAACTGTTTTCAGAACAATACACACACGAGTAAACTTTGTCATTTTTAATGACAGAACACTTAACTCATTGTTTCCTTTTAGCCTTTCTTGTCAGTTGTATATGTTGTACATTTCACTGAAATACAATTCAAAATATTTTAATTAATCTAAAATGTCCCTGCTATGACAGTAAAATAATTATTTTTGCAGAAATACTATTTACTTTTACTCTCTATTTACATATATAAGTCATCCACCAGGATAATAAGGTAGTAAACATATAGGCTAGTGATGTCTATATGTATATTAACATCTAAAATCTACAAATTAACATTGCTTTGCTTTTATGTCTCCTCTTGAGGACTCGCTTGATCTTTGGGTTCAGTTGCTCCCAAACTGTCAGTGGGCAGAGGTCCTGGAGGTTTGTCGCTGAAAACCAGATAAAACAGTCAGCTGCTGTATTATTATTTCAACTCATATGAAAGACAAATTTTTGCCTGTTTTTTATGTCTTACCTCTCTCCATCTTTATCTGTCTGTAAAGGAAGTTTAAAAAGAATATTAGCTCAAACCTTTTTTAATAAGCAGTTTTTCAGTCAAAAATCCTGCATATCATTGTGAGTTTTTACCTTTGGCTTCTGTGATGCGACGCCACCAATCTTCCTGGGCACTCCAAGAGTCTCAAAAGAGTGGCTCCGCACTCTGATGGCTCTCTAATAACAGAGGTGTCAGAAGAAAAAGCAGTTGAGTGAAAAAAACTAAAGTCAAGAATGGGAGAGTTTTTGAAATTTGAAAGTTGAGGGATAGCAACATTCACCTTAAAGTTTTCAATAAAACCTCCGCTCCCTTCAGACGCTCCCCGCACACCCTCAGTAGTCGGGAGAGCAGACAGTGATGGATCCTCCATCATGCATTTCGAACGGGTGGAGAGTTCAGCCCGCAAGCTCTCCAGGAGTGACGAACGAGTGCGGAGCTTCATAAGAGAGGAGGGACATGGCAGAGAGCAAAAATGAGAGACCGAGCTCGTCATTTGGATCTTCACTAGTGAGCATAAATAAATAGAGTTACAATCCAGATGTGCTGTTTTTCCATCTACCTCCAGTCTGCTGAATCGCTCGGCCTTATAGCAGGAAATCTCTGCGTTGATGAGCTTGGTCAGAAGGAATTCTCTCAGTAGGGAGCACTAAAGACAAGACAGAGGGAACCAAAACTTTGGAAGCATCTCAATAACTGATTTATAACGTGGATAAACAACATGTGGACTCAAATACATGGCTCACAGACTGATCAGGTGGAAGAAAAACAAGGTTTACTGATGATCAGAGCAAGATTTGTTCGTAGACAGGCAGTCAGAGTAGGAAAATAAGTACAAAAGATGCATCAGCAGCTGAGCAAAAGTCAAAAAAGGCAGACAAGGGTCAAAAACTAAATCAGAGAGGTTGATAAGACAACAGTTGGACCACTACACATTAGACAATAAACCCATTTCACAGGATTTCACAGACATTTTGACTTATTATAGGAAAAGCTCATTTGTTACTAAACAAAAGCTTCATTCTTTACTGTACACTGAAATGTAATACTGTGTGTAGTGTAATCAGGATTGTTATTGCTACAACATACCAACTGGAGTAAAATTATGTTACCATAGATTTGACTTGTCATAATAAAATTAACGATGGCTCTAGGGTAAGACCTGACAGTGTGACGACGTGCACAATACCAGGACACTGACACTGAAGCAGCTAAATGAAATTCAGCCATAATTAAGTTTATCATTTACACCTCATTCCCACTGTGACATGTAAAAATGTCTAAAAGGCGTATTTGACAGTATGGGGGTTAAAGGGCAGGTACACGTAATATAATAATAAACTTTATTTGTATAGCACCTTTCATACAAAATGCAGCTCAAAGTGTTTCACATTAACCCATAAGAACCCATAATGACACAGGAGTCACCAACCCTTTTAATGTTCTGGAAAATTCCTTATACAGCTTTATCCTTGATTTTAACTCATGAAGTCCCTAAGTGACATCTACTGAACATCCTGGTGCAGTCATGTGACAGTGTGTGAATCTGTGTACCAATGACATCACTTCCAAAATGGCACTGTGCCTGGTCAGCAAATGTGTAAGAACTAGCTAATTTTAAAAAGCTTGTTTTTTGTTACTAAAGGTAGGTTTCAACCCATTTAACAATTCTGATGCTTTAATAAGATGCCCTGTATTACATTTAATCTGTTCTGACCACATTTCTTGAACAAATTGATATAAAACAAGTTAGGGAAATATCGTTATGACATATGTTACATTACAGATCTTTGACACTGAAGGTAGAATTTCAAAACAAAAAATCAGAAATGTGTTCCTTGTGGTCCATTTGGTCTGTTTTATATTCCCCATAATTTCCCTTTAAGGAGAAATGGGTCCGGGTTCTTATGGGTTATAAAGATAAAAAAACAAATGATTGAGAACATTAAACAGAAATACATGCAAAATAAAAAATGAGTGATAGTGCATTACATTAAAAGAGAGGAAACACAGATAGAAATCTTAAGTAAAAGACATAATCATTCATGAAAAAGAATAAAAATGCCTTAAAATGGAATAAAGTGTTTTAATATATGATATGGTGCAAAAGTCATACTATAGAAAGGCTACGTTAAAAGATATGTTTTAAAGTGTCATGTAAAGCTTTCAACGGAGACTGCTTCTCTAACGTCTTTAGGTAAGGCGTTCCATAGTTTGGGAGCATAATCGAGGAAAGCTGCATCTCCAATTTTCTTTTGGGTGATTTTATGGGTATCAAGCAAGCCTGCTGTAGAAGATCTAAGGGCTCATGAGGGAACATAAGGTAACAGGGAGTCTGTGATGTAGCTCGGCCCTGATTCATTGAGAGCTTTATAAACAAGTAAGAGGCCTTTGAAATCAATTCTGGAAGACACAGGGAGCCAGTACTCAGAGAGGTCAAGAGGGAAACTATGAACAGGTGTGCAGGTGCAACTGCTGGACAAGAAGGGAATGGTGGGAGCGGACTGAGACTGGAAAAGATACAGAATTGGCTGTTTCTATGACACTTCAACACTTGTTGAAGTTTTCAGATAAATGAAAGCAGCTGACTCAGCGGTATTGTTTCTTACGTCTGTGAAGATGGGAGGATCAGGGAGGACCGGACCAAAGGGAGGAACATCCTCTCTGGCTGTGACAGACACCTACGAAGAAGAGGAACTACTTTCATTCTCCAAATGTCAGAAGTGGAAGAAATACTGAGATCTTTTACTTGAGTAAAAGTTGCAAAACCACAATGAAAAAATACTCGATCACAAGTATAAGTCTTGCAGCAAAATGTCCTTAAAGCATCAAAAGTACTCATTATGCAAAATGTCTCCATTTAGACTGTTATATTTATCATATATATTATTGCAATATTTAAACCGATTCATTGATGTGTTAATGTAAGCAGCATTTTAATGTTGTCAAAGGTAGAACTAATTTTAACAGCTTATACTGTTATTTTAATCCTATTTTATAATGAATTTATTAAGTGATCATAGGTTTTGTGTATAAAATAATCTGAATCTGGATCATCTGTAGTGGATTAAAAAGTACAATATTTGCACAAAGTAGCATAAAATGGAAATATTCAATTGGAGTACAATTATCTTTAGCACTTGATTAAATGTACTTTGCTACTTTCCATCACTGTCTCTGCAGCATATGCAGTAACCATTCGGCTACCAGGGCACTCGGACCAGGACTGGTTTTCACAAACCTGGTACGCAGCTTCACCTGTGTCCTCCTCCCTCTGAATCCTCCGGACCACCAGGAAACAGTGCAGGAAGTGGGACTTGATAACATCAGATAGAAACGGCGTTTGGCCCTCCTGGTAGACCAAAGCTACGATGTCGTTACCAATGTGTCTTTTTCGTTGTAACTGCGTAGGATGATGAGGAGAAGGGCAAAAATAATGAGTGTCTCTTTGTGAACTTTTCCAAGAAACCAACAAGTCCCAAAAATGTCATCAGAAAAACTGTCTGGTGAATCATCACCACAAGACAGATTTAGAGTCGGACAGTAACTGACCTGCTGTGGGTCACCCTCTGTGAAAGGCAGTTTAGTTGCGACATGGAACATGATTTCTCTGTCGTGAAAGGAAGTGAAGACTGCTTCACTTCCTGTCTGGCCATGACACACATCCAGACCTCCTCTGAACCTGAGGAAAAGGGAGCGAGGATGAGAAATCATGTGATTTTATACATTATATGTGTCATTTCTACAGATAAATAACGTCAGCAAAGCGTAATTTACCCAGTAAAGCCTTGCAGCTGAATTGTCTCTCCCAAAATAGACAGGAACTCTTTAAACTCTTCGCTTTCCTCATTGTTACTGAGAATGTCCTCCTCAGTGAACTAGAGAAAGATGGATGGTGTCTGAGAGGGAGCGGTTATGATATGGTGCCATATTTCAGTCATTTTTTATAAATAAAAGATGTTATGAAATAAAGCCCCAGATCTTACCTGCCCATCTTTTTGGTACAATATACCAAACTTGAAATTAGGAGACACTCTGTGCTCATCAAAAGCAGTTATTAGTTCTGGAGCCTGAGACATGAGCGAGAGTGAGGGAGAGGGTTAGAAAGGATTTTTATAAAATAAGATGTATTTGTGTTTAGTTACTGGTAATTTGAGCATTACCTTGAGGTAGCTGACCACTTCAAACTTTGAAACAGTCACTCTGTCACAGAGCATCTAGAAAGAATATGATATTTTGTAGATTGTTGAAGTTGTTTTATACTTCTATTTCACCACATTTCAAGGGTAATAGTTAGTAGCTACGTCTTAAGATTAAGATTTTACTTACAGAACATATGGTCACTTTATAAAACTTAAAACAACAGTCAGGAGCCCAAATGAACACCGAAACAGGTTTTTCTCTCCATAATCATTCCTCCTGTTCACACCGACGATTAGAAGATCCCTTCATGATGCGCTTACAATGTAAGTGATGGAGGACAAAATCCACAAGCCTCCTTCTGTGCAAAAATATATTTAAAAGTTTATCTGAAGCTAATATGAAGCTTCAGCCCTCCAACTTAGTCAAATCAGGAGGGTATCTTTGGAAGTTACTGTCTTTTTTGCACCAAATTCCCTCTTTTTGTTACAAACCTTGTTACTTTGAAAGATACCCTCTTGATTCAATGAACGTGGACAGTTGAAACCTCATATTAGCTTTAGATAAACTTTTAAATATGTTTTTTCACAAAAACTGTGGATTTCGTCCCCCATCACTTACACTGAAAGTGCATTAGAAAGGGATCTTTTAACAGCCAGTATGAACAGGGGGAATGATTACAGCATGCAAAACCTGTTTCAGTGTTCATATGGGCACCTGACCTTGAAAAACTGTGTACCTGTCCTTTAAAACACTGCTTATATGTTAATTCATGAATAAAACATAATAATGTAATATATTCTTAAAAATGTAACACTCTTAAAGGGGAATTATACACAAATACAATTACTTTCCACCACTGCCATCCAGTATTCGGAGAATAAATGGTTCAATACCTTTGCTAATTCAACTGCAGATGGGATGTTGGAGAAAAGAGACAAAGAGAAAACTCCATGCAGAGAGCACTCCTTCATTCTGTGAGACAAGAAACATGATATCTGTGTAATATCTGTGATTTAATATTGCAAATTGAAAGTTATTATGTACAGAAATGATCAAAGACTAAATACAAGCTGCTCTGCTGAATGATTTTTGCTGTATTGTAGTTTGAGGACATACAAAAAGCGATCATAGTTGGCTAACACTGACTAAAGATCACAACCTTAGTATCACCCGTAGTTTATTCTCCTCTTCCTCCAAACACACAGAGAGAACCAGCGGCCCCAAAGACAGATCCACCGCTGTGAAAGAGTGATGGTACTGGGAGGAGAAAAAGAGGATAAAACAAAAAAAAAAAAACAGTACAGGTAAGATAATATATTCCTTCAGATTTCACAATTGTTATTTCTTCTCTGAATAGAAGTGAGATAAAGCCTACTAACTCTTGAGTGGAAGAACTTGTGGTAGATTTTGGCATCACCATCTCTCTCCATGATGTCGTAGCTCTCTGGATCGAGGCCATGAGGGGAAGAAGAGGTGAGACTCACATCTACAAGCCTCTCCAGAGGAGGGTCTATCCAGTAGCCCCCAGACTTTGAGTGGAGGATGAGCGGCAGTTCTCCACCTATCGTTAAAAGCTGAGACTAAAATAGACACAAAGGAGCAGCACCTGATGATGGTGATGAGGGTCTGTCTGGTCCAGTGTGTTGGGAATGAGCTTTTATTGTTTGGGGAAACAAATATTATGGCGTTCACAGAAAGGTCAGTGTCAACACACATAGGATCATACCTGTATATAGAGGGTTTTTTTAATATCAGACTAACCTTCAGAGGTAGAGGGAATTCACACCGCTGCTCATCGATCCTGCTGCCCTGATGGACAAGAGGAGCATCGATGATAAATAAACTTCTGCTCACACATCACTGGATACACACACTGCAGATCAATTGCACTGTAACTCACCTGCAGCTTTTCAATGATTTCAAACAGCTCCGTCTCCTGATATGATACAACAGACCACAACAGATGTCAGACAGAAACACAGACGGAGAGAAAGGGAAGGAGAAACATGGGGAGGAAGAGGAACATGACAAGCGCTTCAATCAGGAATGGAAACTGACCTCTCAGACACACACGGCAATGGAAAGACATTAGATATATGTAATTAACGTGCGTGGGAAAAGTGAACAGATAATGATATCACCCTCTGGTTGCTGCTGGCAGAGAGGAAAGGCTTGTTCTCAGTGGCAGGAGAGTCCAGGATGTTCAGTATGTGGTCCTCTACAGATTCAGGTCTGCAGCAACAAGTTGATTTACACAAGAAGACAGCACAATATCATCCCCCCTAGTTCAGATCTTACAATTTAGAATATTTAAATATCTAAAGTAATCTCAAAACAGCTGCAATATGATGTAAAATAAAGTCTAACCTTGTCTCATCCCCACATGTGAATCTGTCCACACTGTAAACAAGGAAGTGAGAACTACTTAGAGAAGAAAACAGATCAGGGCACACAGACAGGATTACTTATATCTAAAAGTGATGTTATTTATTCAGTATATCTAGCTCACCAAAATGAATTTTATTAAAGAATCATAGCTTTTAGGTCTCAGTCTGACACAAATTCTGTCTTTACTCACCTTCCATATGCCCCAAAAGTGAAACTTCTCTTTCTGGAGAAGGACGTGTCATTCCTCTTCTCTCTCTCCATGGTTTCAGTGTCACTGTGAATGTTTGTACATGCCAGTTCTCCACCGAGTCAATCAGGGCTGGCTAAGGTTGAATTAATTCACTCTGTCATTCTGTCACTCCTCCTCCTCTCTGCCCCCTGCCTCTCGCTCATTTAAGCTTCCCTTTCCTCCCTCTGTCCTGCTGTCAGCCAAACAGGCAGCATTAACCCACTCATGGTCACAGGTGTAGCAACTACCATGACCTATAAAACGGACACGGTCAGGCTGCTCCATGCCATCGACCCTCGGTGCTCGGACAAACACTTTGGTGCTGGTTTCTCAGACTGGCGGAGCTTGAAGATAGACTAGTAAATAAATAAAGAAATGGTGGGTGAGACATTTTCTCCCAGACCAGTTACCCTTTGAGTCAGTAAGGATCATCAATTATTGACAGCACACACAGTTAGGGTGAGGAGATAGACAGCAGGGGAGGAAGGAGTAGGCCAGAGGATAGGTGTAGAGAGAGAGAGAAGAAAGAAAGAGAGAAAGGGAGAGATTGAAAGAAAGAGATGAACAGAGAAAGAGAGGAGGTGACATTCAAATGGTGTCTCACGTGATGCAAATTTTGATATTTCTATTAAATGTGTATCTTTATTATATAGTTGGTGGAAGATGTATTCAGGGCCTTTATTGATCAAACTGCTAAAAGTGAAATTTACAAAAGTTTAGGAGAGTACCAGGTGTCTATCAAGTTGATTAAGAGTAGATTGTTTATGGCTGCAATGCAGGGACAAAGGCGAGCACTTTCTGTGTGACTGTTTAATATATCTTTGATTATGATGAACAATAGATCTGAAGCAATAGTTATATTTCAGGGTTGGGTAGTTTTATAGCTCGCAAGCTGTTGCCAAACACACTTTTGATCAAATATTAGTCCACACATTAAGCTGACATTGATTTTGTTTGCAATCCTCCTACATCTGTATGATATTTATACTGAAATTTCCCTTTTTAGACTTTTTTTTTTTTTTTTAACTTTCTCTGATGTACCTCATCTCCTACCCTGCCCAAGTTTGCTTTTCTTTTTGTTTCAGTTTCCTATAATTGTGTCCCTATTTATATGGTTGGAGACTATTTGTATTGTTAATTCAACATTTTAATTGCTTCTGGAGATACTGAAGATTTTACACAAATAAATTACATTTTTTCCAACAGAAATCATTGTTTTGTTTTGTTTTTTTTGCAGAAAAACGTCAGAGAAAACGATGTACACTGTAGATGTACACTGAAGATGTTTTTTTAAAGAATGAACAGCGAGCAGAATGTCTCTTGTCATTGTTAAACTATTATTTATTATGTTATTGGATCATTATTACTGATGCAGTAATGTTTACACGTTGTAGCTGGTTGAGGTGGAGATATTTTTAACTACTTTATATATAGTTGGATAGTTATGTCTACAGTGCATCATAAATTATAAAACGATCTGAAATTTTTTTAGGTAATGTCATATAATTTTCTGCAAAGTAATTATATGTTGTGTGATAAAAGTACAATATTTCTCTCTGGAATGTAGTGGAGAAGTCGAGAAGAGGAATGGAAATCTTTATGTTAAACCCCCTCTTTTTTCACCCAATAACAGTTCATCCTCTTCTTGTTAAAAGGCCCACTATTAGATAACTGTTTGTGTCCGTCTTCAAAGCGCCTCTTATCAATTGGCTGCTTATTTACAGAAAACAGATTCAAATTCAAAATTCCCTTGAATCAACTATTTACACAGTAGTTTTACAGTACGACTGACCCGCCTATAACGAGCCAGGTGATTGGCTCCTCGATACGCCACTCTTATTTCTCGCGCTCTCATTGGTCAAAATCCAAAACAACGACCTCCGTAGCCCCGCCTCTGCTCATTGCAGCGCGGAAGTTGGTTTTCGGAGTGCGGACGGGATGTTGTGGATTACTGTAAAATAGTGTGAAACACGTCGACAGTTCTCCGTATTTTTCCTGGAAGATTTGGTATTCTGAACGGTAACAAGTACGTTTGGAAGGAATAGCATTTCGCTTACTTTAATGCAAGGAAAAGGGGGCATTTCGAAGTTCGCTAGCTAGCTAGTTAGCTTTGGTAATTAGCCACCGACGTTTAACTGTCAGTATAACTTTACAGTCTCCTGCATCGTAGTATTATGTTTATAATAACATATAGCTGTTGATTTTGATTTGCTTCGCAGCCTTATCAGTTGGTTATTGCTGGTTAAGACTTTGCACCTGCATTGTTCAGCTAGCATTGTTGTTGCTTCTGTTTTTAAAGGCATGAGAAATCGTTTGACATTACATTAGTTGTGGCGTTAAGCATGTTTAAAACGCTAAACGAAGTTTCAACCGGTAGGTGTAACTATTGAGAGACATTTCCCATTGAGGAAGCTCACCAAAAGTAAGGGTGTAACGATGCTGGGTGGTTTCAGTCTGCACATGGCTCGCTGCACATAATGTTATTTAGAAAGACATTGAAGCTGTTGACATTGTTCCTGTGACCTTGACACTGTGGTTTAGCCTCCGTTGCCGTGATCTTGAAGTCCATGTGTTCTTGTATCTGTCCTGTACCCAGCAGCCTGTTGAGGTAAAATGTTGGAGTGTGGCATGCTGAAGCGGGACAGACAGGCTCTGCGGAGACACTCTGCTACTCTCTGCAGAGAGATGGTGGTGGACGAGCTGCTCATTCAGTCTCTACAAGCGGACAACATCCTCACTGAGAGCATGGCAGAGAACATTATGGTATGTTAACACTGATACATGAAGGCAAAAATCAGAAAAAAATATATTTTTTTCTGATTTTTGCCTTTAGTGTGATTTTTGATCCAGCACCTGTGAAAGGTTTTTTTTTAGATGTGCATACTCTACACTCTCTTTGTCTTCAACACTGATACATGACTCATGATAAATCACTCATCTGTTGAACTGCTTAGCTTTCATTTCCTCACAAAGGACATAACCTGTGATGGGGCGTCACAAATAGACATTGCTTCATTTTTTGGCCAAGAAGAGAACAGATGTGTTTCTCCCTGGCTGATATTACTGATCACTACTTGAAATGCCATCTTCATTCAACAAGTGGCTGGCTGATGAAATGTTCAAGGACAGGCTCACAATTTTTCATGTCTGTCTTAAAACAATAGTCAGGAAACCAAATGAACATTGAAAAAGGTTTTTTCTTGCTACATTCATTCTTCCTGTTCATGCTGACCATTAGAAGATCCATTCATGATGCACTTATAAAGTAAGCGATGAGGGACAAAATCCGCAAGCCTCATTCTGTGCAAAAATGTATTTAAACGTTTATCTGAAGCTAATATGAAGCTTCAGTCATCCAAATGAGACAAATCAAGTAGTAATCTTTCAACGTTACAGTCTTTTAGTGCCAAAGTCCCACTCTTTGTTACTATACTTCCACCACAGCTTAACAGGGAAACACAATGAGGGAATATGATGCTAAAGACTAAATGTGGCAGGTATCCACATGGTATGACTAACTCAGACTGCTGAAGCTTCATATAAGCTTCAGATATACTTTTAAATGCATTTTTGCACAAAATGACTGTGTGGACACACCGCGGATTTTGGTCCCCATCACTTACATTGAAAGTGCATTTTAAGGGGATCTTTTAATAGCCAGTATGAACAGGAGGAATGATTAAAGCGAGGAAAACCTTTCAGTGTTCATATGCCTAGACAAATCTTGTTCTCAGTGAGCTGCTAAAAGTCAACAATGGACAATGCTTGATTAAAAAAATCTAATTAGGTTGAATGTATTTGAAATCAACATTGGAAATCAAATTATCTTTCTTGTTTCTGATCAACTCTATTCTAGGTTGAGCAAACATCTCACAAACGAAGCTGGCGTTTGCTACAACTTCTACCAAAGCGAGGTCCCAAAGCCTTCAACAGCTTTTGCTCAGCTCTGAGAGACACTGAGCAGCAACATCTGTGTGAACTATTCACACAGTCACCAGAGAAAGATGGCACAGAGACACATCTAGAGGTGAGTGTGCACTTAATCAAACATCACCACACACACAGCACAAATCTACAGTATACAGAGCAGACTATTACCAAACTTAGTGCAGTCCTTGGGCTGTTTTTCGCTCACAGAGTACTCAGCCTGAAGAAGAGCCAGAGGGACAGGCAGGGCGACTGGTCATGCAGACACCAGCAAAGAAGAGAGAGGTGAGCAGAGTGCGTATAAAATCTCTCAACCTGGATAACTATTGGTATACTCATTGTTCACATGTTCACAAGAGAACTAAAGCTATTGTCAGGAAAAATTTGTGTCATCAAGTTTGTGTATTTTAAGGAGGTTTAATCAGCTCAGTTACACATGCTCACAGTTTGAAGAAAAGGTTACACTCTACTAACAGATGTTCTAGTAACATGATCTTCTGCAGTCATCCTCAGTAAACAGAGAGGAAAAGAGTGAGGTGAGCAGCACCTCATCATGCCCAGTCCAAGCCTCAGATAGCTGCCTGCGCTCAGAGTCATCACTCACAGGTTCGGCCCCAGTCAGACAGGAAGACAGGAACAAAGAGAGACTGAGGAAGAAGAAGAGAGTAAGAGTTAGCTGGACACATGTGAGAATCACAAACCACATCCCTCGTATGTTAGACAGTCAGATGGCTTGCTGAAGTAGTCAGACAGCTGGCAGGAGATTCCCCAATAGTTAAGTTATGATTGCAGTTGTCATTTTCCCGCAATAAATAACATCTGCTGCTGCCACAGCAAAGACTAAAATCCTGAGTAGCTAATGAATTGACATTAATGCATTATTTTGAATTTTAGAGGCATGCAGACTCTTCTCTTCCACTTTCAACCCAGGAGGAAATTGCAGCCAAAAGAGCAAGGACACATGGTGAGTTGTATTGGACTGTGGCCTGCATTCACAATGAAATACAGTAGGTTTCTCTGTGTCAGATGTTGTCAATATTTTTCTGTTTCCTTGGAGACACGGGGTGGTGTCTGGAGAAAAGGGTTTATCTATTGTCCCATTTTAAGAGATAGATAATTGAATATACTTAAACACAAAACATTATATAGCCAGCAGCAGCTCAGAGGAGTTTATAGTCAGTGTGAAATGTTTTATTATATAATCTTATCACAGATAGAGGTGTGTGAGTGTGTTGTCTCTAGCAGCTGGCTACTGTCTGTACATGCAGGCGCCACACCTCAAGAGTGAATCATTCACAGACTCGTAGTACAAAGTTTGTTGTCACACAACTGCAGGCGGGATACAGAATGATTTGAAAACTTTGCATCATCAGTTTGTAACAAGCAGAGTTAAATGTCTTGATGTGACGTGTGTTTGTTTGTGTGTGCTTCAGAGTCCATAGAGTTCAGTCTGGATGCAGATAGTCCCATCAACACTCCTGTGCTCCCGTGCACTCAAGACTTCTACCTCTCTCACTACCAGCAGGTAAAATACCCCTAATATGTTTGCAGCAACATACTGTGACCTCTCCTGAAATTAATATCAGTGTCACACCACTTGTTGAGATGAGTACATATACCACACTAAATGCATAAAATAAATGATGATGAGTTATACAAGCAAGTCTTCAATCAAATAATCATCAGGTTATGTTGATCTTTGACTCATTCTTGTCATTTCTTTCTGACTTTCTGCACTCCAGTCCTACAGAATGAATTCACCTCGACGTGGCTTTGCCTTGATAATCAGTAATGTGACATTTGACCCTTGTGCTGCGCCTGACCTTGACCCTAGAAAGGGAGGTGAGGTGGATGACGAAGTCCTGAGGAAGGTCTTTACAGAGCTGGACTACCTGGTTACAGTCCACAGAGACCTCACTGCTCAGGTAACACACAGACACAGGCTGAATATGAATACAGAGGATTTTATTTGAAAAGTGAAGCCAATGCCGTACAGCAATGCACTCGATGACTTGCTGAAGAAAAGGTGCCCACGTGTAAGATTTGTTTGGCAAGTCTGTTAAGCTGTTTTCCCCATTTGCTCACAGAGTGCTGTTGGAGGAAATTGTTGGTGTTATCACAAAGCAAACACACTTTTACATTTTAGTCATTCAGCTGATTATGAGCAAGTAAGCATGTGTGCTATCAGTGTTTTGCTCAAAGACTCTCTCCCACACAGCGTTGGCTCTTACTATTACTTACAAGTTCTGCATTAAAAAAAAACAACTTGCAAAGAAAACTTTTAGGAACCTTGGACTTTTATGTGAACTAGTCTTCTGATTCTTCATTGTTTCATAGGGCATAAGAACATGCATTGAGAACTTTTGCCGGCGGCCGGAGCACCGGAACGTGGACAGCTGTGTGGTGTGTCTGCTCTCCCACGGAGTGGAAGGAGCTATATATGGCACAGACGGACAGCTGCTGCAGGTGTGTTTGTTTGATGGTTTTCTGTGTTCATTCAAGAGTAAAAATGCAACTCCTTTTTCCAGACATTTAACATGCAACTGTTTGTCACTTGGTCAATTTCAGCTGGACTGGGTGTTTGAGGCCTTTGACAATGCGCACTGTCCACTGCTACAGAACAAACCCAAGATGTTTTTCATCCAGGCCTGCAGAGGAGGTAAAACTCTTATGTGATTTAAGAGGCAATCCTGGAACAGAACCATAAGGGATTATGATGCACTGAGTGTGTTTTTGAGGCTGCACAAATATCTGAGTGTAGGGAAAGGCTCATGACATGTGTTCGACCACCACTGTTAAATCTCTTGGGTATCTGTAACATCCTGAAATCACCTAAGAGCAAGAGAACAGACAGATGCCAGCCTGTCCCTCTACATGTCCAGATGTTTTGTGCTGTCACCTTCCTGACCACTGGGACAGGTAACCCAGGTGGCAGTTTCACAGCTATCCATCAGTCACATATTTCCAAATGTTGTGGACGGTATCACAACATGACACATTTCCAATATCCTGCACTAGGTTTGAACTAAAAGAAACACAATAATATTTCATAAACATGTAATGAATCTTTCACTTAACCAGGCTCAGAGCTGATTAGTCTGTCTCTGTGGTAGAGGTTATAGTCTGACAACATGGCTGATGACGCCCCTGACAAATCCTCAGACCCCTCAGGAGCAATCCTAATTACTGTCACACGCTCCCTCGCTCCACCACAGAGACTACCACAGGTGTGCTGCTGAAAAGTCATTAGATGTGATCGGCCACTGCCTCTGCAAGTAGCTTCAGTCAAAACCAATCATCATTTCATTCCAGTATTCAAGGCTCTATTGGTTATGAAAGTCAGGGTTTGACTTTTTGAGACCTTTTGATTTTTATTTTGCCATGCACAAGTTTTTAAGGCAATATTTTGTTTCTGGATTACCTGCTAAATTAAGGGAATAATGTTAGCTGCCCTTTCAGAGATGATAATAGCCCAGCTGAACAGATAACCCTTTTAAAGTGGTAATTACAGAATTAACTCTTGAGTTTTTGATTTATCACACGGTGGCAGATAATCACTTTAGGTCCTTGAGCTTGATATCGATCACTAAACAGCAAGTTATATGTTTTTGAACCAGATACTTTAAAGACCGTTGGATGCACGACATTAAATTGAAGCCTTGTTGTCTTCCAGAGGAGATGGACTGTGGAGTGGAGCAGATAGATGGACCGGCAAGGACCTGCTCTCCAAGCTGTGAACAGCGGGATGCTGGGAGGGAAGGACAGGGGGATGCAGATTCCAGACAGAGGGGGGACATGGGGAGACCCAGGATAAAACTGCCCCAGCGCTCCGACATGATCTGCGGCTTTGCATCTCTCAAAGGTCAGAGAATTTGTAAGTTTGTCCCTTTTTGTTATTCTCATGTGGATTTATTTATGAACTATGCAACGGTATTAATTAACTGAAATGTCAAAGTTTAGTAAACACATGCATGCAACTTGCATAAGAACTAAGTGCAGCAAAAGCAGTATGGATGACTTTGCAGGGTTTAAGAAATAGAAGTGTCGTGGAGAAATGGTATTGATTGATTAAGTTTCCTCTGACCTCTGTGTTGACTCTTTTCAGTCTGAATTAAGTTGTTTTCTCCATACCAATGCAGACACATTTCATAAATTGAATGTTTCTGTTGTGAATTATAACTTATTTTAAAAAATCCCAGGTTTAGATGTTAACATAATTATCTGTCTCTGTTTCCACTTACTGTATGTAAAATACCAGACACCACCTTAGCTCTGTGTCTCTGCGTCTCATCACAATTTATTAAGCTTTTATTGTTTGATCTCTTCCTTCTCAAGGCACAGCAGCCATGCGGAACACCAAGAGAGGATCCTGGTTTATCCAGGAACTCAACACAGCACTCCGCCTCCATGCCAGAGACACACACCTTGCAGACATCCTTGTGCAGGTGAACATATGTGTCTTTTAATTTTATATACTGCATGCAGAAGTAAGGCTGGGCAATATCACCTAAAATCCATATTAACTGTCAAGATTCTCCGTCCTCACAGTTAAGGTCTGAATAGTTATTTGTACTGAAAAATAAACAGAAAACCCTGCATTAAGACTATTTATGACTATTTATTTACCATATCCAGAGCACTTTTGGGTAAATCAAAGTAAATATGGCTGTTTAACATATCTTGCGAATGTCAAAATAAGTAATATAGATAGATTTGAATAACACTTTTATGATGTCTGTTATCTAATTTTTGTCATTTTCTTATTAGCCAGATCTTTTAGAGTGACAGTATTTTAACGAACACTTGTGTAACACACTGCTGTGTCTGAAACAACCTGCTTCAACCTCTTGTCTTTAGTCAGGAAGCACAGGTGGAGAAAGTTTTTCAGATCCAGGGAGAAGTTGTAGCTAACCTCGGGGGTTAACTCATCAATATATTCAGCTACTGGTATAAAAAGACTAGCGAACCTCACTCGGTTGTTTTTTCTGACAAAGTGTAGCTCATACTGAACGATCTGTAACATTTACAGTTCACTGCTAACCTCCAGCATACCTGCCCGCCTGTCTTGAGCGCCGCCTCATCATGTCTCTGTCTCTCACGCCCCCAAATAAGCAGCGATTCTCCGCTGTTCTCCAACTTTACTTTCATTTAGCTTCATTTTGTCCTGTATCGTGTTGCCCGTATGACCCTTTTTTCTGCATGTCTCCAACACTTGGGTTGTTTTGTCTTCACTTGACATATATTGCTAATTAAATGACTGAACTGCAGGTGGACAGCCTGCATGAAGGAATGAATTTATCAAACCTATCAAAATGAGTAAAATTAGGTTAGTTAGAGAGTCATAATATCGGTTTTGGTCACTTGGATTAATTGCCCAGCCTTAATGCACAGTGCAAGATATTTAGATGTTACTATAACTTCTCCCTTCCTTTTCTCCTGTCTCTCTTTAGGTCAACGGTCGGATCAAGGAGCGGGAGGGTTACGCCCCTGGCACTGCCCACCATCGCTGCAAAGAGATGTCAGAGTTCACCAGCTCGTTGTGCAAAGACCTCTTCCTGTTCCCCAAGTACCAGCCCCAGTATTGATATGCAAATATGCACATATACACACTCAGAGTAACATACACAGATCCATTCCTCGCATCGAAGACTAAGGGCACAGACTCATTCATTCCAAGCCTACTCCTGCTATACACTCACACATTCCCCTGTTACAACTTCACACACTCTCATCCAAACAGAGGATTTATTCATTCATATTTTCTGTGTAAATACTGCCTCCCGAACCCGCACACACACTCACAGAAATCTTGGAGAGCAAAAAAAAAAAAAAAGGAACAAGCTTATGTTAATCTACATGTACTCGGAAATGGGCAACGTATTAGTGTACAACTTACTAGTGTATCAGTGTGTGTCTGTGTCTATGCCAGTTATAGGGTTTAGATGTTAATCCCTTTTAGTCAAAGACAGAATCTTATTTTTTTGCCGTTTGTTTTCTTACTGCACAGCTACTTTAAGGTTTCACAGGTGTCTCTTTTTAAAATGTATTTTGTACACAGATTTATTTTTGTGGCTTTATTTTGTATGTACTTGTTTTTATAAGGATTTTTAAGCCCATTTTCTTCTATTTGTACATAATGTTTATTGGAAGTGACCAATTGTTGTTTTTACTATAGTGACAAGCAGGGGGCAGCATTGAATGATGAGTTTAATGCAGAGAAAACAAACACATTTCACCACCTTTCTTTCACCAATATTATTCATTTTAAACGATTGTTACTGTCATGATGAAAGACAGATTTTTATTGTAATTATAATCTGCTACAGCAATGATTAATCCGTTAAGTCTTTGCTGCAGGTTTTGAGCTGTACTCATTAGATTTTTTTTTTTCCTCACATGGTTTTGTAAAGAGGAAAACCTAAAGGGCAGCTTCAAAACACAATATACAAGTGTTTCAGTCAGATTTTTTTTTCTCTCTCTCTTTTGCTTGTGGGCGTTCAATCAGGAAAATTCAGTCGTCTTTTTTTTTTTTTTTTTAATCTGTAAATTTCACTGACGCCCTGCTCTCACCTCAAATCAGTTATGTTACTGTAGCAGCCCCGTCAGCGTTGGTGGGCTGGCGGGAGAATGTTGGTGCTACTTCAGGGGTCATACACCTACAGTATGAACTTTGACCTTCACGCTAACTCTTAACACCTAATCGTGTTTCTCCTCATGTGGGCGCTACACATTTAGTTAGTCCCCCCCCCCCTCTACTGTATTTTTGTGATATTTTATTGTATCTGATACAGTAAGGATAAAACATGTATTTCTCTCGTCTTCCTGTAAGTATAAGCAATATGCAGTTTTTCTACAGCAGCATGTGCCATGTGAGAGTCATCTAACAGATAAATTTATGACCATAGTGGTGCTTCCCCCCCCCCCACCCCCTTTAAATGGCTGTATGAGCATTGATGTTTCCCAGAAAAGCCCTGACAAGGCAACATGTGTTTAGTTACAATGTTACAGTGTTGTAGTGAAGAAAACAGAGTATATGGTCGAAACAGTATTGATTGTTAACCATCTGGAAACAAAGAGGCTTTTAAGCTGTGTGTAAAGTGAGGTAGAGTTTACACTGTGCTCACTCCTGTTATGTTTTGGTTTTTATGATTAGGAAATGTAAAAAACAACAACAGGGTAACTCTACTGCACAAATTCTGAAGGTTGATATTTGCTGCCAAGCTCTGGTGAGGTGCATCGTTGGGGGGGTGGGGGGCCGGGAGAGGTTTTATTTCTGTCAACTCTGCCAATGACTGCCAAATGTTCTATACAATAAACAGGCCATGTATCTGCATTTTCTTGTGACGCTGTGTCTTTGTGCATATGTTTTAGTTAAAGCTGGATCCTTCTCCCTGCACGAATGTACACTATGGCAGCTCCTGTGCATGCTCCACTTTATTTGATCCTGCTTGTTGCTGTGTTTGTGTGTGTTGTTTCCCCGCGTACAGCCTGTCCTCTCCGTTCTCAGGTATAGTATAACTGGCTCCCAACTATTTCGCTGCGCTCAGGTCTCTTCATGCTGTGACTGGGATGTATGTATCTCTCACTGCCCGCCGCTCAGTGATAATGTTCTTAGTGTATCAGATAGAGGCCCAGCCAGCTGTCCACAGTCATTCTCCCTTGACACACACACACACACACACACACACATGCCGGCGGTCAGAGTAACACATTTCTCTCTGGCCTCCGGTGTAGCTGTGAGATTAGGCTGTTATGCGCTGGCGTGTGGACTACAAACTAGGGTAGGGTTAGGAGGGATCTGTGTGTGTCTGTGTGTCTTTGTGGTTGTCATAATGGCAGCCTGAAAGGAGGAACCAGAGCAAAAGATCCATAGAGAAGTAAGAGACGTTTTTAGATTAACTTGTCTGACGGGGATGTGGTCTCTCTGGGGTTGCAGAGCAGTAGTGGTCCACCCTGTAGGCCCCTGAGCTTTTCAGCTTTTAGCGAATGATGTGCTGCTTCCTGTATTAGCTCTTCTGGACATCTGAACCTCCTGCAGAGGTTAAGCAATATGGAGATCGCTTTCCTGGGCTTATACAGTGGGGGGCTATTACCATGTTGCATTTTTGGGGTGTGTGTTTTTCTGCGTGCGGGTGCATTCAGGGTGCTAAGAGAGGGCTGCGATAGCATGTGAGTGTTATGGGGATTGCCTTGCATCATTGGCTGCTGTGAGCTGTCAGAGGGTTGTTGTGTGCACCTTCCTGCTCACGTTGCAGGGGCAGCCCTATGGGGGGTGCCCTTCCAAACCACATCCACCACCCCCTCCCCACCCCCCACCCCCCCACATACACACACACACACACTCCCCTGTCCAAACAAGAACAGTCCATCCAAACATACACACACCTAATGACCGGCTGGCAGGGAGGGTGCTGCTAAGGGCAACAAGTTGTGTGTTTGTGTGAGTGTGTGTGTGTGTGTTATTAGGTGTCTGCAGTTCTAATAAAGGAAAGCGCTGCGTCCTTCACTGCCTCATCAGATGGCTTTGCTCTGCTTTGTCCGCCTGTCTGATTTCTGTCCGTGCGTCTGTCAGTGCTGCAGTGGAGCTGGATGGCTCGCAGCCTCTGGATCATCTGGAGAAGAGCGCGTCTCGGACAGGCAACATCTGCGTTTTCTGACGTTCCTGGTGTGACGAGTGTGTTTCATAATGAGTGTTTTGGAGAGTGAATTGACTTAAATTGTGAAAAGTGTGCATAAGAGAGAGAGAGTGTGTGTGAGTGTGTGTGTGTGTGCGTGTATGGTTTTGCCCATGCCATTGGAAATGCTGGGGTGTCCAGCAAGGTTATTTTTGGATCAGTGACAACGTGTCAATGGCTGCAGATGCGTCGCAAAGGAAGGCTCTGAGATACCAACAGACCCTGGTAGGTTCTTCTGATCTTCCTTTACCTGCTTTCCTGTCTGTCTCATAATACGTCCTTTCCCCTTGTTTCATGCCCCTCCACCTGCTTCTCCATCGTCTCTACATCTACCCACCTATTAGATTAGTTTCCAACCATTCTTTACTCTTCTGCACTCACTTTCACTGTTTCTCTCACTCCTACATTTTTTCTGTCTTCCACCACTACCTACTAATCTACTACCTACTTTTTTTTTTCTGTCACATCCTTTCCTGTCCTCCACCAGCAGCGCTCTCTTCGTCTTTCATGCTTCTTTACTATGTTGCATAAAATCTTCCTAACTTCCTCTTCCTTCCTCTGTTCAATCAATACTTTTCAAATCTTCCTCCTTCCTCATTTGCTCTCTTCTTGAACAAATATCTGCAACTTGTTAAGTTTTTTTTTTTTTTTTTGTACAGCCCTCAAACACATTAACAGTCTCTGCTGGTTTCACACCACCCACATTATGAAACTGCTGAGTGAAGGTGTTAAATGGAAAGTCCTTGAGATAAACAGGGATTTCATTATTTATTCATTTTTGTTCCAAACACCAATCTCTTGCATTTGACCCATTTTTGCCTTTTTCCCCTCCTTTCTTTTGCATTGCCCAGATCATGTCCTTAAGTAAAAGTCTTCTTTGTGACTCTTTCTATCTGTACAGGTCCTCAAGCTGCAGCCTTGTAAAGTCATTACTGTTTTCATGTGTTGGTGGATATAAATACCTGTATACAGGAAACCTGAGCAGACAGGTTAGATGTGCGTGTTGAGATGAAGTCATGTCACTATATCCTTCAGTTCATCTGCTTAAATGCTCATCCAGAATGATGGTCATGTCTCCCAGGAGCATCTTGGGATGTCTGGTGGCATTTCACTACCACTGACAATAACACCCGTTCTGTAAATGACTCACAGCGGATTGGTTCGTTTTCTTATTTTTTCAGCAGTTGATGTGAAGCTTTGTGTTTTTGTACCAGAACTTGAAGGTCATTTTCTTCAGAGTTGAGTGTGAATTATAAGGTGAGAGGATGACAGATACATGAGCAACGGTTAGAGCGGCTGTGGTGTGTATGCGTGTGTTAGAGCGGCCTGAGCAACTGACAAAGTGAGGAGGAGGAGTGACAGTGTGTCAGTACCGCTCCTTTTCTCTCTCCTTCTCTTCTTCTCTTCTGAGAAGATGGACCAATGCCCAAAGTAAATCACTAATCCCCCCCCGGCCCCTCGTGGAGCCTCTTGGGGAGAGGGGCACAGGTCAGATCTAAATAAGAAATCCCAATTAATCACACTATTTACAGGCTTAATGTGTCTCTGCGAAGTCACAGAGCTCTCAGGTGTGAAAGCCGTGATGTGTGTGCGAGAGGAAATTAGAGCCTTGAAGGATTTGAGGAGTTTATGTGTAGAGCTGTTAATAGATCAGCGTAATATAATTTATTTATTGATCAGGAGCAGGATTTGGCGGTGTGTATTTTCAGGATGAAGGCTTAAACGGCTAAATCTTCACAGATACACACAGGTGCAGTGATTTAACGACGGACGTCTGTGTTTTTTAGTGTTCCTAGTAAGAGTTGACTTTATGATTTGCAGGGTAAAATACATCCAGGTTAAACTTCTGTTAGATTAATTGCATTTTTGTGGGGGTTGTTTTAACAGCATTAAATAATAATCTATATTTAAATCAATTCACTATATGGCAACACAAAGGTAGGACCTGCTTCACAATGAAATGTTCCTTTAAATGAGGTTAAAACAAGGTTCAGCTTTATTGTAGCACTGAAACGATCTGTCAATTAATCAATAGAAAATTCTTGTGCTACAATTTTGATAATTAATTGACCATTTACGTCTTTTTTTAAAGCCACATAAGACAACGTCTAATTGAATATTAGCTGGTTTATTAGTGTTTTTTTTTTCTAAATAATTTGAATATAACTGTTTAGGTTTTGGGAAATTGTGGTGACTATTTTCTGACATTTTATTGATCATTTCTAGGAAAATAATTATCATATTGATTCCTCTTTATTGAAAATAATCTTTAGTTGCAGCCCTAATTTATAGTCATGATACAATACAAGAATACATAATAAAATGCAGCTGTAGCCCTCTCCATGCTACACATATAGAAGTTGTGTAAATAAGACAAATTAGAATAGAATAAAAAAGAAATAGAACAAGGGAGGATAAATTAAAAAAAAACAACCTAGACAGTTAAAAATAACATTTTCAAACAAATTTATCCCAGTTTTAGATTTGAACGTCTAGACGTCTTTTGACCTGCAAATCACCAAAATAATGCTTACTGGGTCTGTAAAGTTGTGTTAATTGCCTCCAAGTCACACAGCTGTGCTTGACCTTTGCCCTTAACAGAGAGGAAGTGCCCTCTGTAGACTCGTGTCATGCTGATAGACGCGCTCCGGCAGGGTGGCGAGAACACCCGCGCTCACACATACCGAGTGTTTGTGTTTGCTTTTTATACAACTGCTTGTTACAATTTATTTCAGCGATGCGGTTAAAAAATGAGGTTGTGTGAGGAGACGAGTCTCGATCTGCAAGAATGTCAACAGCAGTGAAATCGATCTCAGAAGTCTCAAATGTTACAGGCTACTAAAAGGGATAATGTTCACCTGCCAAATGTCTCGCAGACTGGAATGACTGGGATGTAGACGATTAAGCCATTAAATTTCATCCGATATCGCAGTCACTTGATGTGTCTTTTCATTTACAAAGGTGGCTCTTAATTGTAACAATTAAACAACTAGTCGTGGCATCAGTCGCTACAAGATGTTAACGTACGAGAGAGTGTAGATAACTCGTCATTGTTTTTGTGTAAAGGTTAAAGCGCTCCATCTGTCTGTGCAACAGGCCTCCTGGGAGAGATGGACCCGAAAGAGAGACAAACAGCGTGAGAGAGGGAGAGGTGCGGAGAAGTGTGTCAGTGAACATTGGGTCACACTGCTGCTAAATTTATCCACGAGTAAGGTTTCACCTCAGGGGTGGGGGGTTGGATGGATGGGAACAAGGGGTGTTGAGGGGGAAAAGTTTTAGGGGGAAGAGTGAAAGGTGAAAGGCTGCACACACGAGTTCAGTCGTGGGTGAGACGGCTTGGAAAAGAAAGTGCGAGACGAGAATCTGATTTCCAGCGTGTGTGTGTGTGTAATGGTGTCTTTATAGAGCCGCACAGTTGGGAAAACAAACAAAATACTACACTGAATATAAACCACAGCCTCATTTCTCAAACACGCCTTAACCTAGACTGGAACAAAGCCTTAAGATGTTTTTCAGAAACGGGGTCCAGAATGCAATAATTAGTGGCAGCTGCTCAAAACAGACCACTAGATGTGATTTTCTGGCACAAATTCTGGTTGATAAATTTTTAAATGCATTATACAGTAGCAGTGCAAAAGTTCTCTAATCATTTTAATTTGATGGTGTAACATATAAGTGGCGTAACATTTGGATTGCAATAGCAGGGTTGAGCAAGAAAAATCATTATCATGACCGTGTGGTTTACAAAATAAATAATGATGAAGTCAAAAGAAAAATGTAAGAGTAAAAACAATATTGAAACAGGCTTAAAGAAATGGATAAAAGACATAAATCATCCACATAAAAGGCAGCAAAAAGGTCACATACTGAAGTAGGCTATGAGTAAATTTTTAAACTGGTTTTACTGGTGAAAAGGAAGCTGCTTCCATCTATCTGCTTTTCTGTTTGTGTCACAGAGGGAGGCTGGAGGTACAGAAGACACAACCAGACATCCAATTTAAAAGCTGCTTTCCCAACCTTATAGTGCCAAAACCTGATATTGTGCACTCTATTCACCCGTCCACAAAACCACTGAGGGCTGATGTCGCTTGCGGATACAACATCTGTTCTTGCTACACATAAAGCTCAATAAAACACTAGAGTCCACCAAACTGATGTTTATTGCAAGTAGCTACCACGTATTGATAGAAAACCAGCAACACTCTGGTCCCCAAGGACCCAGAAACCACGTGAGGACTGCTTGATCACAACAGAACAGCCAGTGACCCATTTAAGGTCCTACAGAACAACTGCAGAAAATAAAGGTTTAGATTAGAGACAGACTCATGTACTAATGTATTAATGCAATAGAAATAACAGCACAAACATGTTTTATTGGCTGTATTTTTTAATGTATTTGTGACCCTTGTTTTTCATACTTAAAGTTTAAAATCTTTTATTTCTAGTTTAATGTTTATTCTAAGTTACTGTTTAAAATTGACTGTTGTAAAATATCCTGTCTCAGTATATATTATCTAGAGCTGCAACGACTAATCGATTAGTTGAAGAAAGAAGATTAATCGGCAGTTATTTTGATAATCAAATAATCATTTCAGTCATTTTTCAAGCAAAAATGCCAAACGCTTTCTGGTTCCAGCTTCTCACATGTGACAATTTTCTGCTTTTCTTTGTCATATATGACACTGAATTGAACATCTGAAGGTTGTGGACTATTAGTGAGACAAAACAAGCCAGTTGGAGGCATCACTGTGACCTTGAAGAAATTGTGAATGCAATTTTTTCACTATTTTTTTTACATTTCATAGACTAAACAATTAAATGATAAACATAATATAATAAATAATCGACAGATTAATGCATAATAAAAACAATTGTTGCAGCCCTAATATTATCTTTAATAACCAAATTTGAGGAATCATGACCAAAAAATTGCAAATATCAGCTAATAAATCATTATAATATGATTTATTTTATACTCAAACTGCAATCTTGCAATCAGCCTGAAGAAAACATGATACAAGGTCGAGCTTTTGCGTTTAAGCCTGTCATCCATACTGAAAGCCCTTCAGGCCGGTCCAGTATCATCCACCCTTTCCCACACAATGTGAGTATACTCATGGTCTCCACTCAGTCAGCACATATTATCATTTATGATCCTGCTGGATCCTGGACTCCGCTGGAATCCTGTGAATCTACCCCTCAGAATTAAGAGCTGCTGACAATTTATCGTCAAGCCTCAAGTGTCTGTATTAACCTCTACTGCTCTCCTTTCTCTCTCTCTCCTCTATGTGTGTGTGTGTGTGTGCGTCCTGTGCTGACCATACCTGTCAGTTACTGGAGTCTATACTGTATTGAAGGCAGGTAACAGGTACAGTCTTGTGTCCGTCACACTGGCAAAGACAGGGAAGGACAGATGTAAGACACAGATATCCAGAGAGGGAATTACAGTATATTAGAGACACACAAGAACTTGAGCAGAAACGGGCAGAAGGAACGGCTGGAAGGATGAGAGAGCGGATCAACACTTTTGAGACAGTTCTGAATATAGATCAGTTCCTGGTAAGATCTACGACCTTGTTTATATAAGTGTTGTTTTTTTTTTACTGCTGTTGGATCAGTTTTTGCAGCAACTTGTATTACTCAGATGAAAGCTGGAAGAAGAAGTTTTTTGCCTCTGGTTGTACGTTTGTAATCTCTCATTTATTTACTTTAAATCGTTTTAACATTTAATGCTGTGACGTAACTTAAACCAGCTGTAGAGGGGATGAAAAGGGCCTCGGTGGTTGTTTTTTTTCCTAGATTACTTGGTGTGAATTTGAACCGCGGGCTCATACACAACACATGGAAGTTTACAGTTTGGTTTATTTTTCTCTTTTGGCGGCGCCGACATGCCTTAATTAGAACATGACAGCTTGAACAGTGTTTGGACGAGGCATGGGATTGTTATTGTGCTGGTTAATTAGTGTATGCGTATGGAGATGTGTGCTTGTGGAGTGTGCGTGTCTGTGTGTGTGTTGGTGGGGAGGGTGAGGGGGTGTGGGGGGTAATCTCCTGATCTATCTGTCAGTGAGCGGGTCAGATTTTATCATTAACCTTGTGCTACGGGACAGGGCTACATTGTTGTAAGGCCTTAACACACATACACACACACACACACACACACACACAAAACACACACACTCAAATCAGCCTCCGTTTAGCACACTTACAAACACAAACTTACCATGCTTAAGAACACACACACAAACACACACACACACATATTTATGAATATGCAGGGCTGACTCTCCCTCTCATAAGGGAATGTGCAGGAATGTGCTATTATTTTTTTTAATTAACTCTCAATGTCACACTGCCCTTCAACCTCTGCATCTATTAGCAGCTCTCACTATGACTCAGGCTCTCTCTCTCTCTCTCTCCCTCTCTCTCTCTCTCTCTCTTTCTCTCTCTGCAAAAAAAATGTTTCTGTTTCTCTGTTTACACTTGTTTCTTACATCTTTAATATCCTCTGTTTTACAGTACGTGTCGCCTCGTTAAAGCCAGCAGCTCCATAAATGAATTCAAAGCCTTTCGGCAGCTCACAGGCGTAATTTAACACAGGCTTTGTGTTCCTAACAAAGCCAAGGGAGGGATGGTTTACATTTTCCCATTTTGCTCATCCTGTGAGACTTGCAATAAGCACAACAGTAGAAGCTTCAGCTCTTACAGTAGAGCAAAAGAAACTAATAATGAGGGGTGCGAGCGCCAGAACCGCACAATAACGCCTGACTACTTTCATGTGTCCGTAGAGAGATTAAAAAGAGAAAAGTGCCGGAAAATAATAAGAGTCATGAGGGGGAAGGTGGAGGGAATATTGCAAAGAACAAATTAGTGCGAGTAGTAAGAGGAAGTGGAGCGAGGAGCGAGGAGAGTGAGCGTATCCTCTTGTGTTCTTGACAAGAGCAGTAAGGTCGTTTCACGGTTAGAGAGCCAAAAGATGGCAGCAACAAGCGTGTGAAAGTTGGGGGGGTGTGAGGAGGGGGGACGGTGGTTACTGATGTCATTTTTGGGCCCTGTGGTCAGTGTAGAAGTGACATACAAGGTTACACGGTGACACAAAGGTAAACACAAGGTTGAGAGATGGAGACAGCGAAGTCACATGACATAAATGAATCGCAGCTTTCAGCATCTCTCTCACGCTGTCGGAGCTTCATCATCTCATCTCTCTGTCTCACTTTTTCAGTTTCACTTACATTTTGACAACTCAGCAGATTTTATTGATGGGACATTAGGGTAGCAACAGTAAATGTAGTGCTTTTTTAACTACTTTTTATAATTAATTAATATTTCTTTTCTTTTAGTCAAATTTAGTTTGTCAAATCAAGTTAAATTATCACTAAATGTCCATCATAATTTCCCAGAGTTCAAAGTGACATCTTCAGATTATCAACAGTCCAAAACCCGAAGATATTCCAATTAAAACGATATAAAACAGACAAAAGCAGAAAGAAGTCACATTTGAGACACTGGAACAAGTGAATCTTTGGCAGTTTTTTCTTTATAAATGACTTAAATGATTAATTGATTATCAAAATAGCTGCAGATTAATCATCTGCCAGTTGACTAATCGATCATTTATCATAGTTTAAAAATACATTTCACTGTGTCAAAGCACACTAATGTTTTTTTTTCTGCAAAAATCATAAACAAAGTTATTTTATGCGTAAATTATTATACAAGCCAAAACACACAAACACAAAAAATTTTAAGAGAAAAGGGGTTTGAGGTATTGCTGAATGTGAACGAACTACAAAACTGTACTTTTTTAAAATGAAAAAAACTTAAGTTGAGTTATTAAATAAATATTTGAAGTAATATAGTATTTATAGTAAGATCTGGCCCTATTTAAAATGGCATTTAAAATAGTAATAATGAACTATTAACCTTCACTAGTTAGTTAATGTTTCCATATTGACTTCCAAAGAAATATTCAACACACAATATAACTTTATATGATAAAATAAAAGCTACAGGGTCAAACACGACCTATATTCAATCATATTCTCTCACCATATAAATAAAATTACTCACAAATGTCTTCGTCTAAGATGAGAGATGTGAGAGCTGCTCTAAGACACTGATAGTATAATAAGACGTGAATTGCAGGAAAAATACAATAATATAAGTCAACTATAAAATAAAGAACACAAAAGAGATGCTCTGAAGTTTAATAGATAATATTATATACGTAGGAATGCCAGATTTGTTATTATTTGACGTTAATCTTCTGGTTATCCTTTTTGTCGTGGCAGGATATGAGAAGGGAAATGTACGTAACATCTCTTTCCCTCTCTGAACAGTGCACAGGTTCCTCTCGTTACTGTCCCTGGTTTTGATGGCGTCTGGTGCCAACGCCTGTTTGATGATGTTGATGGATTAGTGCTTTGGTGTTAATGTGTATTGCTGTGGTGGCGAGGTTGTCTGCAGACTAGGACAGGAGGCAGAACAGGGACAGAGCTGCTACCACATCATGCCAAAGACAGCTGACGAGGAACAGGTAAAGACCTGAGGACCAAAGGCTTCATCTGGTCGGAGACTGGACAGTGATTTTTTATTTTTTTAATGGTTTTCTTCTGTCAGGGCTACACAAGGACACAGTTCAGTGTTCTTCTGTCCTTTTTCTTTAATCTCCAGAAGTTATTTCAGTGTATCTGTTTACATATCTTTATAGATGTTTTTTTCCAATAATAGCTTTTATGGGTTGTTTGTGTAACTAGATGCAGTGTGACTGCGTGTGGTTTGTGCACAAGTTTAAATCAGGTGAGAATCTTAAAACAATATGCTGAACAAATGATGTTAAATTAGTGCTGTTCTATAGAAATTTGATCATTTACAAGCCAAATTCTGCATTCACATATCTGATGGACCAACAAAGATTGAATTCACTCCTGAAAAAGAGATTTTTAGTTCATTCTAACTCCAAAATAGTCAAAACCAGAAGTCTATTTTATTATAATTTGTGTCACATGTCATTTTCTTTGCTTAACTTGCAACAAAATATTGCACAAAATGCCACTTCCTATTGTTGTGGTGATATATTTTTGTTTTATTAAAAAAAACAAAAAACAAATATACAAACTTCTATTATAATTATGTAAATGGAGTTTACCTTTTGCAAAAAATCAAAGGTTTATGCAGAATTACATTTAAATGGATCCAGTCACATAAAAATGGATGATTATAAGTCTAGATTCATCATATCTCAGCAGTAGTAGAGTACAGTAAAGTGGTAGAAACATGAATTTGTCAGACGCTATTTGCAAATAATTTTTGTTGTTTAACTTGTGAGGAAAAACTCAAAGGATGGCATTTAAAACATCTGCTCAGGTAGTGTCAGTTAAGTTTTCTCTCAACAAACTTAACTGAGTTGAAATGATTTCCTGTGACATTTGATCTAAACTGTCCCACATCATCATCATCATCATCATCTTCTCCGTTGTAACAAACCCCATCACTCTGGCAGCAGACCAAGCTGAAACAACTGCATACTCCCAAACATTTAACATCGTGGTTGGCATTCCTTCGCTTGTCTCTGGTCTACTGTATATGATACACTCCGGCACTTGTTGCATTAGGACTCATAAGCTGTTAGAGGTGCAGCATTGTTCTGAATAACAGTTTGTGGTTTGTAATGTTAGTGAGGTTTAAAATAACCTGCTGGATGATTTAGAGGCATCAAAATTTCTCAAGAGCCTTTAACAGTGTAACTGCTGTCCACCTGCTATGTGGCGTATTCATGTATTAATTATAAACTTCTATATCAGTCACTTTGTCATGTGACTGTACTGACTCATGTATTACAGCGGAGTGCTCACACTTGTTGTGCAGAGCAGAATAATGGCAAAAATCTCACCAAAACACTTAAGATTGCCTCTCTTGTGCTTGTTGTGCTGTAATTATTTCAACATTTTCAGATCAGAGGAGATTGCTGATTGTTTTTGCACCTTTACGTTATTATGGGGGAACATAATTACATGTGGTTAGCTGAGCTTTAGTCCTGGCTAGGCCTCATGGTTGGATCTGTCAGCACTCCTTTCCTGTGTGAACATGAGACAGAAATGTATGGCAGCCAGCCCTCCTCATGATTTAGCTCCTTGCTTTTTTGCTGTGTGCTTGGATGCATGTGATCTGTAGGTTTTCGGTTGCTGCGCCTGGATCTGCTGTATTTTACAGCTTCTACGGTTTAAAGAGTATGGTGCAAACTGATCACAAGGTGTCATGTTTTCTGCCTGTGTGTGCATGCGGTCGTAGGTGTAAAGTAATCGGAAGGGGAAGATGTGGAATGTCCTCTCTTCCAGGATCTCTTCCTCTAGCTTCTCTCCGGCCCCTGCCTCCTCTCACAGGGAGGGGTTTTTCCGATCTCTATGCCCGTTTTGTCTATTTCTGTCTGCCAGGGTATTCAGGTTGGTGTGTATCTCTTACACACACGCCGCACATTCCCCATCTCTTTCCCGTTATCTCAAGACTCCTCGCACTGGATCTGGTTTTATCCTTGTCCAAGTCTCAGTTGTCAGAGGTCATATCTCCCTGTTTTCCCTCTCTCCTTTCCCCCTCTCCTTCCTGTGTTATTCCTCTCCAACATCCTGTCTTGTTTCACACTGTATCTCTGAGAGCCTTTAAAACTCAGTGACTGTCGTGTATCCCCCCGGTTACAGCTGTACGGCGAGTACAGGGAGCAGCTGGGGAACTTTGCCCGACGGGAGGCTGCCCGTTTGCTGACAGAGAGACAATGGAGGAGACAGGCAGGGGACGCCACTGCCCGCAAAGGGCACGGCCGGCGACATCACCATCACCATCATCACCCTGTGGAGTCACATCACAGCCACACCTCTTCCACCAAGAAGCCTCGTCCTTACTCAAAATGCCAAGGTGACAACAGGAATGTGGAGTTTCCAATATTTGAGTGTAATATAGAAACATTAAAATGCTTTACAAAAGATTTTATTAAAAGGTGCAAACAGTGGTGACAGTTTCCATGGTCATGCTTTAGTGGTTGCCCTGACAACTCATGTGGTAACCATGAAACAGAGGTAGAAATGTACCTTAACTGAGCACTGGCACTTCATTTTAGTTTTCCTTTTTGTGAAACTTCATACTTTCGCTACACTACGTCGCAGATAGATAGAGCTACATTTATCTGAGGGCTTCAATTACTGGTTACTTTGCACACTATGATTTTACATGCAACATGATGAGCTCATAAAATATGATGCACTGCAGAAGTCTAATTAGGCTGCCAGACAGTACACGAAGCAGTTGGATTTACCGCCTCCTGGTTAACAGTCTGGAAAAGGACTGTTGTTAACTGCAAGGTTTGGACACAATATTGTGAACACTCTTACAATGTGATGCAAACCAGCACAACATCAGCGCCACGATTACTATTTTATTGCTCTTATTATTGTTATTTTGTTTCATTTTCACCACTGTGGTGGTGTTTGAGTGTAGTTCTCCTCTCTGTTGTGTTGTAGGATGGTCACGCTATATTGTTCCCCCCCAACACATGAACACATGGACATTTTGGATTGCATTGCATTGCACAAGTTTTACTAACAGGCGTACTCCACCTACTTTTACACATCAGAGTCGATTTTCTAGTCATGGGGAGAACTGCTCAGCCTTTGAAAACAGTTATATAATGACTTCTGTGGCTCTGGAGGAGCTTTGTCAAGTCTGAGAAGATTACTCAGCTGACATCACTTGATATCTTACTATCTGAAGAGTTTTAGGCCTGGAGACTTCAAAACTTTAACAGAAAGCATTTGTTACAAACAATGAGTATTGAGTTTAAAGCAAGATGATGTAATTTTTGATGAACAGCGACTATTTTGTGGCAATAACATTACACAAATGTGCAGGATGTGTTAACTTCCTGTTTTACTTTCGTGATTCAACCACTGAAGTTTTTCTGTTATTCTAGAAGTAGCGTAATAGCAGCACAAATATAGAAGAGTCAGCTAACTGATGTCAGATGCAGCGATATCTATTCAAAGTTTGCTAACATTCGCTAACACAGCCACCAAACTGGCTGCAGCAAAACCCCTGAGTGTATTAAACCAAGCAAAGATGTGTTTTATATTCCCATATTGCTTATCTTTCCATTAGTAAGAGGATGAATGTTTCATTTCTTAGGATATAAATGGACATTCTGACTATTCAGCCTCTGCTGCAGTGATTTACCCTTTTTTCCCTTTAAGTCCCTTAACTTTATTGTAAGTGCTGCACTAAATCGCTGGCAAATCCCTTTAAGAACAATTTTGAGGTCTGGACTTTTAATGGAGTATTTTTACATGGTGGAAGTTCAACTTTTACAGTTTTAGTAAATGATTTAAACATTTTCCCTTCCACTACCAGTGAACTAGTCAGCGATATTTATATTGTCTGTTTAAATGTTTATGCGTGTGTACCTTTATTTGAAGAAAACATGTTAAACAATGTACACACTTCCATTTCTAAATGTCAAAAAAAAACCCCAAACCAGTTCATTCTTTACTGAGATACATCTGTAATACTCATCACTCTAGCCATAATCACACTGGATGATTTCCTCTTAGGCATCGCTACAATAACCAAATGTCAGTAATTACATCAAGTGATAAATGGATTCAAGCTGAATCATTAATTTCATCTCTCTGTCCCAGATTGTTTGGCTCGTGTGCGGCGGTATATAGTGACCAAGATGGGGGAGGACTGGATTTTCCTGGTTCTTCTAGGGCTGACTATGGCTCTGGTTAGCTGGAGCATGGACTACGCCAGTGCCAAGAGCCTGCAAGGTACCGCAGCCACAGGCCAAAGTCGCAGAGATGACTGCTGTCAAATCTACGGTTTGAGAACACAAGTTCAGTTCAGTTTAAAGCATATCGTTCTCTTTTTACTGTCTATTTCTGTCTTTCAGCCTATAAGTGGATACATGGGGAGCTTAAGGGCAACGTGCTGCTCCAGTACCTCGCCTGGGTTACCTATCCCATGATCCTTGTCATGTTCGCTTCGCTCTTCTGTCATCTGGTTTCCCCACAGGCCATCGGTACGCTCTCCATCACCTGTCAGCCTCTGTCAACCTCTCCTAGCATCTGTTTTTTCCTCTGTTTACCTCCTGTTGTGTGTTATCACTGCTGTAAAATCGTAGCATTCATTATTTACTGCACTCACTAATGTTTTGCCCAGATGTTTCATCTCTGTCTTCATCTTTTCTTCCTCTTTTTTTTTTTTTTACAGGTTCTGGTATTCCTGAGCTGAAAACCATCCTGAGAGGTGTAGTGCTAAAGGAGTATCTGACCCTCAAAGCCTTCATAGCGAAAGTCATCGGCCTCACTGCCGGCTTGGGCAGTGGTATGCCAGTGGGCAAAGAGGTAAACAAACCTGCCTCTTTCATCTCTTTACTATCTGTCCACTAACTCTTCCTCTCCATTTATTATCATCCATTGATCCAGCATGACTGCCATCCTTTCCCTCTCTTTTCTTTTCTCTCTCCATCACTCTCTCTGTTCCTCCTTCAAGTTCGGAGGATAATAAATCATCTTCTGTCATGTTTTTTCTCTCTCTCCTCCTCTCACGGGACTGGAGCAAATTATTCAAGTCCTCGGCAAAGGAGTACATTCATTCTCCCCATTACAGTAGCAGGGCAACTGTCACATCCAGCAATTATACAGTGATTTATCTGTTCTGATACAACATGTCCCAGTTTAGACTCTCTGCTTTACACACAGTTGTCAGTGTCTATGTGGATGACTTTACGTGTCGCTCATCCGTGTCAGTCTTTTCCTCCTGTCACCTCCAGGGTCCGTTTGTCCACATCGCCAGTATCTGTGCCGCAGTGCTGAGTCGATTCATGTCCATCTTCTCCGGAGTCTATGAGGTAAGCTGAGGCCCTGACCAAAACAGACTGCATTACCCATAAGCCTCGTCTCCTCAGTCAATATACTAATGAAGATGCGGAATGCGGTTTCTCCATCATAACTTGCTTTGTTGTTGTTTTTGTTGTAATTACAGGGTTCCCACGAGCAATAAAAATCTTTATATTTAGAATTCAGAAAAATTAAGTTGTACAGAGCCCGTGAGGGGCCATGGAGAAAAAAAAAACGAATTTGTGCTATCAAGTTAATAATTCGTGCTCTTGATTTAATAATTTGTGCTCTCAATTTAATGGAATTCACCATCATGCCGTTCTGTCGTCCTGCATACACCCTCACTATGGATCACTTGGATTTAATAAGGTTTTATTTCAATCTTGGACTAAGATATGTGGATATACTTCGGGTTTTGGCTTGTAAGCACAACACTGTGTTACCTCTGAGATCCGTTAAACGTATGCAAACCTGAAGTTTTACCCGCTCTTCATTCACCACGCATCAGCACATCAAGAAGTAACTGATGTTACAGTTAGGAAATGTCTTCTCATCATTTTCTGTAAACTTCCAGCTGCCTGAATTCATTTGGTGCCCTCTAGAATATGGGAACGGGCAAAATAGATAAATTGAGAGCACTAATTATTAAATCTAGAGCAAGAATTTGTTATTTTTTTCTCCAAGGCCCCTCTCGTGATCTGTAAAGTTGAATAATGAAGCTATGACCTTGAAAATATTGTACAATATTTACACTGAGTTTTAAAATTATCTCTCCATCACGTCTTTCACTTGACAAGCTCTTGAGTAACAAATGAGGCATCTACAGTGTTTGAGTTTAACCAATTTTAACTCTTATTCAAATTCAATGAAAGTTCCTCGAAGTTGATATCAAAGTGGGAACCTTGTTATTGTTGTCTTCTCCCATCTGTCTCTCCACCCTGCTCTCCCTCCCCTCCCCTCCCCTCCCCGCCTCTCTTGTGTCTTTGTTTTGGCTCGCTTCCTTGCACCTCGTCTGTGTTTGTGTCTCACTGTATTAATAGTGTGATGGTAATGTCTGGCATGTGTATTAACAGTGACCTCCCTTATCCCTGTCTCCCTCTGTTCCTCCCTATCCTCTCTCTCTTTCCTCCCCACCTCCCCTCGGTTTTTCTCATTCATCCCTGCTCGCCTGTGTCCCCGCTCCTCCCTCTTTCTCTCCCCTCCACCCCCCATCCCTCCCTTTCCGTCTCCGCCCTCGACCCTTGACCCCAGAATGTCACCCATAACCAGGACCTGTTGGTGTGTGCGTGTGCCGTGGGAGTGGCCACCTGTTTCGCTGCCCCTGTGGGAGGCAAGTCCAGACCTGCTCTCCCTGACTCACTCAGGCTCAGGCCTCCGGTCAGCGTTGTCCACCTGAAATAACATCATTAATACAAATGTCAAGGTTAAAACTGACCTCTGACCAGTGTCTGGCATTACTAGTGATGATTTAATAGTTAATCATGTAGATTAACCTTTTGATTATAGTGTATCTGAGCCTTGGATTATAAAGTTCTGTCTGCTTTAAAGGAATGATTCAACATTTTGCAAAATATGCTTTTTCACTTTCTTGCTGAGAGAAAAGAAAAAAGCAATATGCAATATGAAGCTAAGACCAGCAGCAGGTTAGTTTAGCTTACCATAAAGTCTGGAAACAGGGGGAAACAGCTAGCCTGGCTCTGTCCAAGGTGACAAAATCCACCAACCAGCACCTGCAAAGCTCACTAATTAACACCATCGTAACCATGTGTGAATGTTATGTGTGTAATGAACAGCGATGTGTTCACTTAGTGATGTAGGCACTGAAATTCAGCTGAACAGTGATGCAGTTGCATGAATCTTAAGGCAATTTGCTCAGTTATTTATAACAAGAAACTTTTATGGACTTAACATCATCTTTTTCACATTATAACAAGATATTTTCATGTGTTACTGATATAGCTACTTGTCTCATTGTACTCAATTATTGAGTTTTTTACAAGAAACTGCAATAACAACATACCACATCTTGTTATATTGCAAAACTTTCTCGTTATTTCACAAAATGAATGTGTCTCATCAACGTTTTTATTAACTTTCCTTGTTATAACATGATAAGTTGGTAAGTTTTTATAACAAAAAACTGACATATGTCGTTAAAACAATAAAAAGATCCAGTCAGTGCCAAAAAAGATGATATTGTAGGCTAGAAAAATGGAACATTGCCACCATGACAAGCAATACGCTGCCATAGCATCTAGTTACTTGGAGATGTGACAAAGAAATTGCAATATGATCCTCCTCTAAAACAGCAACTTCTCATTTTACACGTTGGTTTTAGACCAACAAGATTTATTATTATTTAATTATTTATTAATTAGTGAGCTGTAGAGGTGCTGATAGGTGGAATTTGTTACCTTTTGGCAAAGCAAGGTTAGCCGTTTCCCTCTGTTTCCAGTCTTTATGCTAAACTAAGCTAAGCTAAACGACTCCCAGCTCTAGCTGCATGTTTAATGTACAAACAAGTGGTATCAATCTTCTCATCTAACTCTCAGCAGGAACGTGTATAAAGTATATCCAAAAACATCAAACTATATCCTTTCAGCAGTGCTGAATTCAAAGTGTTTGAATATATAAATGTGCACATTAGCTTGCCAGTGACACTGTACATTAGCCTTGAATTATAAGGTTTCATCTGCTTTAAGGTTAGTTCTGAAGTATCAATCCTCAACGTTTTAATAAGTCACAGATAAGAAATATCTATGTATTCTCAAAAAACAACACAACAAGGGTGATAATTGTCAATAACCCAATTTGATTTAAAAAAAAAAAAAAAAAGTCACACAGAACCTCCTAATTCAAGATCATGAATGATAAATGGAAATATGTGATGTCTTCTATCTTGTTTCTGTCTGCACGGATCTGTCTCTAAAGATGACATGACCACTTGTTTTTCTTCCAGATTGCTTAATTGCATCCTCTGAGTCTGATGGCATGTGCATAATTACCCTTTTTTATGCTTGTGATGTGATTTTTCTCCCCCTTTATCACTTTTTACCACACTCCAGTGAACATTATTTATTCACTTTATTCCATTTTGCTTCCCCTCTGTCAATTCTCCCCGTGTGGTTCCCCCATCCTGTCCTCTCCACCTTGATCTTTTATTCTCTCTATCGCCAACTCACTCTCCTGTCTTTCTGTCCGGACTCTCGTCACCTTCATTTTCCCCATCATCATCTCACGCCTTTCATCCCTCATTCTCTCTCAATCCTTCCTTTTCCCCCCTCTGTTTGTTCCTCTCCATCTCTGTGTGTTTTCTGTGTCAGTAGAACCCTTACGGTTACACAGATATTCTGACTGTTGGCTGTGCCGTTGGGGTGGGATGCTGTTTCGGCACTCCACTAGGAGGTACTGTACATCTTGCACACTGCCTCTCACAACTAAAGCTCCTGCACTAAACATCCCTCTGTACTGGATCAACACTGTACTATGATACACAACAAGTTTCTCTGTAGGGCTGGGTATCAAACTTTGTGGTACTGACTAAAATGTCTCTTCTGGGTATCGAAAAAGAATCAAATATAGAAAGTTGGCATTTATTCTTAGTCTTGTTTGTTTACTGATTGATCAGTTATGTATTTCTTGATCTAAATAATGACATAATTTTACTAGTTTTCGTCTGAAGATTGTTAAATGACATGAAATGAATTTTTTGTTAAAATAGTCTTGGAAAAAAAAGAAAATGGATTTGAATTTGGTCCTGAAACTCTGGCATCGTATCGTAACAGTATCACAAAATTGAAATCGATATCCAACCCTGTTACCCTGTCTTCTTTTCTTAATCATTGGACTCTATAAGATCTATGAATGTGAGTAAACAAAGACATACATACACAAAAAAAGAAAACTCACCCATCATTTCCAAGCTACTGGATTTATGCATTTCTTCTTAACATCAGCTCCTCATCCATTCCTACTCATGGCCACTGAATTTAAAGAATAGGTCCACATTTTTTCAAGTCTGTCTTAAAACACATACCCATATGTACATTTAAAGTGTTTTTTTCTTCTTCACTATAATCATTCCTCCTGTCCATGCTGGCTATGAAGCAACCCCTTCCTAAAGAGAGAAGAGGGACAAAGTCCTCAGTCCTGGTTCCTGTGTAAAAATGCATTCAAAGTGGAGCATAAGTTAATACGAGGCCTCAGCAGCCTGGTTAGAAAGCCAAAGTTACAGTATTTTAGTACAAAATTCCCTTTGTGTTACTCTCCCTTTGTTCTGTCTCTGTAAGCTAACAATGTTGAAGCACAAAGAGGATGTTTCATACTGAAGGTACTGTAAATTTAGAAGATACCTACTCGATTTGTCTAACTCTGACTGTTAAAGCTTCATCAGTCAGTTCATTTTTTACATAGAATGAGGACTGTGGATTTTGTCCCCCATCATATGGACATAAGAAACAATTTGAGCAATCAATGACCCTTTCAGTTTACATAAAGGCATGTGAGTAGTTTAGTTTCATGACATCCTATGTTTAGAAAAAAATACACTAATGATATATTGTTAGTCCTCAAATTTGGTCTTGTCATACACAAAAGGGAATCATCTCACCCCGTGAGGCTTGTGTCAGTATTCCTCATAAGTTCATATATATATATCTTATCACAAGTTTGCCGAAGGTTTCATCAGGTTCACTTTACAATATTCTCACACAAGAACAATCAGTTTGCTCATCTGAGCGTCCAACCCACATCAGTCACTAACATGTGCTTTCAGTCTCATATTGTAATGGGTTTGGAAAATCCTGTAGGTGTCCATCTATAACCATTAGTGTTAGAGCTGAAACGATGCTGTCTGCTGTTCAGTTGCTTTCATTTTGCTGTTTCACAATAATGTTTCTGCAGGGCTCTGATGTTTGTTTTATTGCTTCACAGGCTGATTATGCCCCTGTGTGTGTGCGCGTGCGTGTGTGTGCGGTCCAGGTATTCCTCACGTTGTTGGGGTGTAAATCTGTTTATACAGTCATATTTTGGAAACTCACCTCCCTTATGTGAACAAAAAGCAAGTCCCCACAACATAAATCATTAATTTTAGGGTGAAGACTTGGTTTAAAGTTAAGGTTAGCTTAAGGTTATGGTAAGGTTAGGGTTAGGCATGTGGTGGTTATGGTTGAGGTTAGGATAAGACTCCAGGAAATGAATGTAAGTCAATGTAATGTCCTCTGAAATGATGGAAACACAACTGTGTGTATGTGCGTGTGTGTGTGCGTGTGAGAGAGAGAGCGAGAGAGTACACGTATGTGTGTTTAGTTGTGTTAGTGTGTGGATTTGCTCCCTGTGGCTCTCCTGTTGTGTATAATTACACCCTCAGCTTCAAGTGTTTTTGGACTCATTCTGCTTATTTAACTCATTTTTCCCTCTCCCCTGTTTCCCGCTCTCCTCTTTCTCTCTCATTTCCCACACCATCCATCCTCATGTTTCCTCTCCTCTTTAATCCCTCCTCTCCCTCTGTCCTTCCTCCTCCTCTCTCTCTCTCTCTCTCCACCACTACCAGGGGTGTTGTTCAGTATTGAGGTCACGTCTACCTACTTTGCGGTGAGGAATTACTGGCGGGGATATTTTGCCGCCACATTCAGCGCCTTCATATTCAGAGTGCTCTCTGTTTGGAACAAGGATTCTGGTGAGAACCAGAGCAGACACACATTAAACACAAACACACACACACACAAACCCCTGAAAAGACTGCAGAGCTTGCATTTTATGGAAAGTAGCTGGATATGACAGCTAAGTAATTTTGCTTCTTTAGATAAACCAGGATGTTTCAAGTCATCACCTACAGAATATAAGCAATCCACCAGCACCACTGTAGAGATCCCTGCAACTCGCATTAAAATCCTTGCTCCCTATCTCTTCCTTTATTTCAGAAATGTCAACTCCTTACAGTTTATGTTATGTCTGTTTATATGTAGCTTTTATTATGATGTACTCTTAACTCAACCAGAGAGTCGTCTTCATCTTCTCAAACATCTTACTAGCAGAGGTCAAGACTCAAAGTTCAACTTCTTACAAATTTTATTTATTTTCCAAATATGTAGTTTTATATATAAGATACAATTCACAGAGGAAAATCTTCCAGATATTTCATGTATTATTTTCAAACTGATTTGCAAACCAACTCTTACTCAGTCAGATAATTGATCTAATCTTAATCTTCCTGAACATCTCACTATACAGTAGATGTAAAATTTAAATGAAATATATGGGTCCAAACTTATCGCACTTTTTCTAATTTTGATGAAATTATATCCTCCCTAAAGACTACTTAAAGCCCATAAAACATGTTTTTAACTCCTGTTTTACAGTTTAGTTTTAATGTCTACCCTATGTGACAACACTGTACTTTAGGTCCCCCTATTTAGCATAAGCAGTGTATAAACTGTTAATAAATGGTTTATAACACTACTAATGTAGTTGTCAGCAGATATACTGTAAGTGTTTATTAATGAATTTGTCATAAACTATAACTCCTCCTGTGGGCATCCATAAGTAGAGGCTGGTGTATAAACAGATAACAAATGACTGTACAGTAAAACACAGTCGTAATAATATAAAATATGTCTTCACTGGAGAAGTCATGATTGTTGACAAATACTTAACAATAAAAGATATTTAAAAATATCTTTATATCTGCTTATAACTACATTATAATGTGTTATACTTATTAAATGTATTTATACTGCTTATAAATGCTGAATAGTGAGACTTAAAGTTAAGTGTTACCTTTTTCCCGTCTCCTGCAGGATTATTCTGTGGTATTTTTTACCCTCTTTGTTTGATTTTAAGTTGTGCAAAAAAATACAACCTACACTCAAGATAATGAGCACAGAAATGTAAAAACATTACAGTAGAGAGATTGTTTGGTTTTTCATAACATTGTCTTTTTTGTGTCTCTCAGTCACAATCACAGCTCTCTTCAAAACCAACTTCCGGATGGATTTCCCTTTTGACCTGCAGGAGCTGCCTGCATTTGCAATAATAGGGTGAGGATATTTGTGAGTACATATGTTCCACGTGTGTGTGTGTATGTGTGTGTGTGTGTATGTGTGTGTGTGTGTGTGTGTGTGTGTGTGTGTACAGTGATTTGAAGTTTAGCTCAAAGATTTCTTTTCCATGTTTTAGGATCTCATGCGGCTTCCTGGGGGCGTTCTTCGTCTACCTAAACAGACAGGTGGTTCTCTTCATGAGAAGACCGACGGCGCTCACACGCTTTCTGACTAAGCAGTAAGGTTCCCAACACACACACATTTACTTAAGTCACTTTTGGGGACATCGCATAGCCTTACAGTCATTTCCTGGAGACTTACCCTAAATATAACCACTGACACAGCTTTTTCCTAAATGTGGACACAGCTTATGTCCCCGATTCGACAAGCCGTCCCCAATTAGTCTTTAGTCTTAAATGTGTCCCCAAAAGTAGGATAAGTCAGACTGACACACACACATAAACATTGCCGTGACTTCCTTGCTGCTGTGGGTTAATGTGGTATTCGGCTCCTAAACCACCATGATTCTGGTAACAGACCATGTTCCCAGGAACTCAAACCATTTGCGCATTCAAATCCAATTATTCCTAATGTATCTCAGCTCCACTCACCGAACTCATCAGTCTCACAACACTGGCCAGGACAGCAGCAAAGCCTTAACAACCTTTCAGCCAGTTATTCACTCAATGGAGAGATTCACTTATCCTCCGAGACTCAACAGTCAGGGAACATTAGTCTCCACCATTAGAGAGCGGCCGGCAGCAGCACCAGGAGAGCCGTACAATCAGTGTTGGTACACTCTCATTTCTATCACGAGCCATGTTGTAGGTTTCTGAGAATGTCGGGTTTCCTGTGAATGACTGTGTGTATTTGTGTGTGTGTGTGTGTGTGTGTGTGTTTTTGTGCATTTGTGTGTGCGTATATGGCCAGTCGATTGATCTATCCAGGTGCAGTGACACTGATCATCGCCACCTTAACGTTTCCTCCTGGATTTGGACAGTTTATGGCTGGAGAGGTTAGAAAGCACAACAGATATTAGACTCAATCTCCTGTTTCTATTTGATGTGTGTTCATTAATATTTGTGATATTTTTGAAAAGGCAGTCAGTGGAGTCTAGATTGTGTAGATTTGTCATAATACGCTGTACCACTCTTTTTAAATATTTTGTGTTTTCTTTTACCTTTATGCAATTATTGCGAAATTTATTTGTATGGGTTTTTTTGTACATTTTTTGTCTGACCACTTAACTTGACATCAATATGATATAATCAGCTTTATGTCTTTATATACCTTTTCCTTAGTCATGTTGGCCTTTTGTCTGATGAAAACCTGGTAGGGATGATGAATCGCCTTTTTTAAGTCCAATATAGATTTGGGAGCTTTAATCTACTCTCCATTTTTACTTCATTGAGTATCTTGCACCTGCTCTTTGAAAAAGGATTTGTGGAAAAAACTATTTTACAATGTCCTTTTGTTTCCTCCAACAGCTGATGCCCAGGGAGTGTATCAACTCCCTGTTTGATAATTTCACCTGGACCAAAATTTCAGGATCTCCTGCTCCGCCCGGCCTGGGTCGCTCATCTGCATGGCTTCATCCTCACGTCAGCGTCTTTGTCATCCTCCTCCTCTTTGTCGTCATGAAGGTATCTCTCCCTCCCTCCTGCTGTGTACAGTAGGTGTTGCCTTGAAATATGTGATAGCATGAAAAACCTCTGGGATCGGTCTTGATGCTACCTTGATCCTGTTTTTGTGTTGCAGTTCTGGATGTCAGCAGTTTCCACCACAATGCCCATCCCCTCGGGTGCCTTTATGCCAGTGTTCATATTAGGTAAGAGGATTTTGTAATGCGAGTGCAGTATCTCCTGCTGAGCTTCAGTTCAATTTGTCTTTACCAGCGCACCTTATCTCTCTCCTCAAGGAGCTGCTTTTGGTCGCCTCGTAGGGGAGATCATGGCCACTCTTTTCCCAAACGGAATCCTATTTGATGGGATAGTCTACCGCATCCTGCCGGGAGGTTACGCTGTCATTGGTCAGTCTCAAACATTAGTGCTTTATTCTGGGTCCGATAAGCCTTGAGATTTCTTATAGAGTTTATAGTAGAAATATTGCCTTGAATGTAGCAGCAATATTCACCATCCGTCCTCTGCTCCTCTGACTGTCCTGGCCTTCATACTTCCCATAATAGCCGTAACTCAGTAGTGTCAATAATGTTGATTTTGCAGCAGTGTAGAAGCAATTTAACCACTTTCGCTTGACTTGGTAATATCTTTGGTCAAAATTAGACCTCTATGCTGTGTAGTCTTGAATATGATGTTGTAATCGTACCTAAAAATATGCCAGTTTATTAGAATTTCCAACTTCAACTTTTTAAAGCGCACATTAGCCAAAGAGCCTCTGCTCACTTTACACGTTAAACTATAACATCAGATACACAATTATGAGACCTCACACATGATTTCCCAAATGAAAACTGTGAAAGGATCAAAAATCATTGTACTCACTTCACTAACAACATTTCGGTCCTCAGACCTCTCATGAGAAAAGATGACAAAAATCCTGCAAGAATCTTGCCTCATGATGGTCTCTGATGATTGAAATGTCATTAATAAAGTGAGTACAAGTGATTGACAGTGTGTAGCATTATGTAGTCCTTTCACAGTCAGAGTTAATGATCCGACATACCTGCCCATAAGACTTTCTGGACTGTAAGAACTTTGTAGTGCTTGTTACCCAAATTAAAGCTAAAATCATTTAAAAGTCTTGAATTTGATGTCCAACTGAGCATGGTAAACCTGTTCCTCAACCAATGCTTCAACCCTAAATAGTCTCTTTGTCAGTCAAAGAGGAATCAGATGGAGGAATAGTAATACAGAGGGATAGTACTTGACCCACAGCCTACCACTTATGTCCTCCCCTCTGCTCTCTACCAGGTGCGGCAGCGATGACAGGGGCCGTCACACATACGGTTTCCACTGCGGTAATCTGCTTTGAGCTGACCGGTCAAATCTCCCACATCCTGCCCATGATGGTGGCGGTCATCTTAGCAAACATGGTGGCCCAAGGTCTGCAGCCTTCTCTCTATGACTCCATCATCCAGGTGAAGAAGCTGCCCTATCTGCCTGAGCTGGCCCTCGGGCACATCAGGTAAAGCGTGAACTCTGTTCAATGTGGTGTTCGAGTTTTCCATACAGCTGCTGTTGTAAGACAGTCAGTTATTGTTTCATGATGTCTCTGCCTTCCCCAGCAAGTACAACATCTTTGTGGAGGACATTATGGTACGCAGAGTGAAGTTCTTGTCGTCTCAATCCACCTTTCGGGAATTGAACCATCTGCTAGAAACCACAACACTGAAAACCATCCCCCTGGTCGACTCTAGAGGTGGAGGGACTTACATCTTTATATTGGTTCTTAATGCTTCAATTTTGTTCCATATATACTTATTGTTAAAGAAAATAGTTATTAAAATAGATATATAAATAGATATTTTGGGAAGTATGGATATTTGCTTTCTTGTGAGGAATTACATGAGAAGATTGATACCACCCTCATAACTGTCTGTTAAATATGGAGCTACAGCCATGAGACAATTAGCTTAGCTTAGCATAAAAACTTGAAGCAGGGGGAAACAGCTAGCCTGGCTTCACACAGAGGTAAAATAATCCACTTACCAGAATTTCTCAAGCTCACTAATCAACACGTTAGAGTCACCTGGAAGGAAAGTAAGAAAAAGTCTTGCATATCATAAAAAATAAAAAAAACAACTAAAAACTGAAAAATTTTCTCCCCGTAGAGTCTATGATTCTTCTGGGCTCCATCGAGAGAACGGAGCTTCAAGCTGTTTTCGACTGGTGGCTTTCACCAGCGAGGCGAGTCTTTGAAAGAGGTCAGAGTTCACCGGGCCAGGGCTCCAAAGTCAGTTGGGAGTCCTTCACTTTTGTAGACGAGGAGGGCGGAGAGCAGAGCACAGACAAGGTCAAAAAAACAAAACATAAACTGACTCAACGGTGCATCTTGAGCATAGAAAGTGTTTGTTTCAAAAATGTATGATGCATTTACACACTATGTTTTGCCCCCAGACTGCTGCAGTGCAGGATGAATGTAATGGGCCCATCCAAACCCCCAGACCTCAGGAGCCGTCCACCAATCACACAAGCTCAGGTAACATTTCCACTGCACATAAAGAAAGGTTCACCCATCAAATGTCACTTCCTTTCACCTCTTACACATGTTGCCATACTACGTCCTCAGACAGGCGCAAGCTACCATCTGTCAGGAGGACCCTTCAGAGACTCTTCTCCACCACATCATCGTCGGGCATGACTGAAACTCAGGTACGCCTGCTGAGATCAACCTTGCATACTTATTACTTTGACCCGAAAACCTCAGAGGACCATCACATTACTGATCTGCTGTGGAGTTGGTAGTGACAGTTTGGAGCTTGAACCAACCTTGCTAATGTGATGGGAGGAGCATGACATCATGTATACATGGTGGAGTTGACATGTTTTGCAGTGGATAATGCCATAAAACCACCAGACAGCATCTTACCATCATCTGTATAAATGTTCAAACTGACCCTTGCTCTTTGTTGTCCTCTCTTTTCCTCAGGAGACCTCCCCCCCTACGTTGACTGACACCATGTCCCCAGAGGAGGTACTGTACTTTATTGATTCAGCATCCACACAGCCAACAATGAGACAATCAAACCATCCTAATTAATAACTAGAAGCTTTGTTTACCGTGAGTCCATCTCTATGTCTCTATGTGATTGACTGATGCAGATCAAAGCCTGGGAAGAGGCAGAGATGGATAAACCAGTTGATATGGAGCAGATACGTATAGACCCCTCCCCATTTCAGCTGGTGGAAAGAACTTCCCTGCACAAGGTGAGTACAACAACGCCTGGGCGATGTGTCGTGACCTGCAAAGATAATGTACACGGACACTTATGCATTTATAATTCATGCAGGTTCACTATCATGTCATATTTCCAAATAGCAGATTTTAAATGAATAGTTAAACATTTTGGGAAATATGCATATTCGCTTTCTTGCTGATTAGATGAGAATTTCAATGCCTCCTTCATGTCTGTACATCAAAAAGAAGCCACAGTCAGCAGCCAATTAGCTTAGCTTAGCATAAAGACTACAAACAGAGTGAAAGAGCTAGCCTGGCTGTGTGCAAAGTTAACAAAACCCACCTATCAGCACGTCTAAAACTCACTAAGAAACACACCATATCTCAGTTGTTTAATCCGTACAAAAGCAGAACTGTTAAAATGACACATCGCAGTGTTGCCACTTAACAAGCAGGAACTTCAGGATGTCACCGCTCCAGTCCAAGAAATAATCTGCCTCATAACCCCCCGTAACAGCGCAGCATATCATGTCCGGTCTTTATGCTAAGCTAAAGCTAACCGTCTCCTGGCTCCAGTTTCATCTTTAGCTGACAGATATGAGAGTGGAAATAAACATATTTTCAAAAAGGTCAAACTATTCATTTTAGTATCATTTTTATGCGTAATTTTTTGTTAACTTATCAAATTGTTGTTTTTTTTTTTTGCATTCCACTGCTCCAGCTTTCTTTGTTTTATACTTTTTAAAAGGGTGCTCCACTGATTTCACACGTTTACTCAGTTCAGTCTGTGAAAACAGTCATACACTATCTTCTGTGGCTCTGGAGGAAGCGCTTCAAAGTTTGAGAAAATAATCCTGATTATGTTATAGTGATGTAATCAGGGTTATCTCTGCTTGAGAAATTTTAACAAAAAGTCTGAATGAAAAACTGGGGTTGTGGTGTTTGACAAACGTGAGCATTTACCAGAAAGAACAGATGCTCTCATGTTGCATCATGTGAAATGTTGGATCCATTGTTTTTACAGCTTTACCCCTACTAGACACTAAAAGTCAGGATATCTGCTTCTGTTGCTTTTGACTTTTTAAAAAAAAATCTGTCTCTAAGCAACTACCCCTTTATGTTTTTTTTATTTCTTATGAATGGAAATTGGAGCAGCAAACTAAGAATTTAATTGTACAATGCAGCGTGTTCTCTGTGGATGTGACATTACAGCTTTGGATCCTGAACCTTGAATATTATGCTGTGACTCATGCTATGCTATAATGCGATTTTTTCTTTTTTTTTTAACTTGGAGAGAAATTGTTTACAAGGAACAGTGCAGCCATGCAAGCAGAATACTGTTACAGTACAATACATTTAACACTGACTGGATCATGTCCTCCTCTCTCCCATTACTCAGACCCACACTCTGTTCTCTTTGCTGGGTCTCAGTCACGCCTATGTCACCAGTATTGGAAAGCTGGTGGGTGTCGTGGCTCTAAAAGAGGTAAAGCCACCATTTTTTCTCCTCATTTTTTCTTTATCTGCATGTTTTTTGTCACCTCTCTTGGTTTGATCCTGTAATGTAGCATGACAGTGCGCTATGATGATCTCATGTTGTGGGCAGTTGTTCTGTCACTGGGTGCATCATGCTTTACGCTCTGATTCATGCAGTTATTCCATCAACCGCCCTCACAACTCCTCTCTCTGGATGTTCACTTTAGTAACAAGTGTTTCTTTGCTTTATGATTTGCCTCTGTAGATGTGTCAACCTCTTTCTCTCCTCTAACAGCTACAGAAGGCTATAGAGGGCTCAACTCGTAGCGGGGTGAGGCTTCGTCCCCCTCTGGCCAGCTTCAGAGACGCCAGCAGGAAAACCAAAAAGCACCAACCTCCCTCATCCAGCCCTTCGTCCCCCACCCGGGAAAGGGAACTTTGGGGGGAGGGAAGCAGACTGGAGGGGGAGCTGGTGAGGAGGGAGTCCAAGGATGATTCACAAGGGAAGGTGTCATCTTCAAGAGGAGCAACTGATTGCGATGCTTCCTCCTCCCCCAGCAGCGTGGGGAGCAGCAGTGGCATCTCTGCCACAAGAGGAGCTGAAGGCGCTCCGCAGGACCCAGAGACCCCCTCTACCTCCTCCCCTACCTCATCGTCACCTTCTGCCTCTCCTGCGTCACCCACCAGCCCTAATCTCACACTGTCCTCCCTGCAGGAAGAGAGGGAGAGCGAGGAGTCAGATGAGCCTATATAGGAGGCCCAGGGCTTCAAAAAGAAAGACTTTTTTAACCTCTTTTTATTTCAGTCCTTCTCCCAGAGACAGAGCTGCTCTGTGGATGGGGGAATCGGGCCCACCTGCAGCCCTCACAGACATTCAGCTCTCAGCGAGCAGGACAAGTCGGTGCACACAATGCTCCTGAAACTTGTAGTACAGGATTTTTTCTACTCTTACGACAGTCTCACTTTTTTCACTCTCAAAATCTCAGGTGCCTTCCTGTGTCTTTTGAACTGTAGACAGATAAACTTCAGTCCTACATATAGGCTACTGTTCAATGTCCATCCATATCTTGGAAATGTTGAATAGCTGTATGTTATGTTAATTTCATTAAGTACCTTTAAGAAAAATGAACTGACAGCAATGAAATGTAATAATGGAATGATATATTGATAAAGACTTAATTAATTTGACCTAAAGGTCAAAGTGATCATGCATTTAAAGTTTACTGATTGAGATTAATTTTAAATTATAACTTATATTTATCATATATTTGCTCATTTGATCATAAATATTCAAATCACCTATAACATCTGTAATTTTTAACAATAATAAATGGTAAATAAACGGTCCAGTAGCTTATTTTAACTTTTTACAACAATAACAGAAGAGGCTACGGCCATGCTAGCTGCTCTGTGAAGTTACGGCTAGCAATGGGAGGATAAAAGATTTTATTGCGGATCGAGATAAAAAACACTCACAATAATTTGATCGTGGTGAATTTCTATTCTCGGGATAATTGTGAATCAGGACAATCGTGAAATATCCTCACGAGTGACTTGAAAAAGCTAGCTATAAGTGCAGTCCTATTATGATTTCCTGATTTATTTTGAATTGTCACAAGTGGCAGCCTGCAGCCAGTCATTGTTTGATTGTTTTTCACTAAAAAAAAGATGTGTCCTATCTGTGATGCAATAAAAAATATTTGTTTCTTAACAAAATGTAAGGTAAAGCGATTCCAGTATGTTTCAGTGTCATTGTAAGAGTTTTAAACACATTTTGATGGTTGATATGAATCGCGATTATTTTGGCCAGGAGAGCTGTCACCTGAAACTTTCATTTTGTTCCATGCCTAGCTACAGCACAGTTGTGCTTTGAGCTAAATGCTAACATCACCACACTAACATGCTCACAATGACAATGCTGACATGATATTTAGCAGGTACAATGTTTATATTGTACAACATCTTAGTTTTGCGTCTTAGCATGTTAACATTTGCTATTTAGTATCAAACACTAAGTACAGCTGAGGCGGATGGGTTATCATTACAATTTTGCAAGTATTTGGTCACAAACAACACATCTTGGCTTGATGGCGGTGCTAGATGAAAAAATAGGGGATTATGAAAGTTATTACAATTCATCTTGAGGGGGAAATTAATGTCTGTACCAAATTTCATGGCTATCCATTCAACATTTGTTGTGATATTTCACTAAAAACGAAAAAAGTGAACATCATGGTGACACCAGAGGATCACCAAAGTCAGTGGGCTTCATTCTCTGAGCACCATGAATGTTTGAGCAAGATTTTATGGCAATCCATCCAACAGTTGTTGAGATATCAGTCTGGACCAAAGTGGTGGACAAACATATTTTGCTATCTCTAGAGTTAGCGTGCTAGTGTGGCTAAATCACTGTATCCATGAGAGCGTTCCTGCATTTAAGCTTGAAAATATCTTTTGAGCATTAACATTTTTGTGCTGTGAAGGTCAACAGAGTGTTTAGTCTCTGATTCCTACGTGAGCCTGAACAAATAAGCAGTTAGGAGAGGCTTGTCTCTGAGAATTTGTCATTAATATTCTCCTGGCATAAAATCCATGATAAGGACTGACTGGAGAGGAATGTTTTTGAAAAAGCATGACAGGCTGGATTACACTGCTGCCAGTTCCTCTGTGATTGCTGTTTTGTCTGACAACCACCGATGAGTTGGCCAGAGACACCAGCTGCTGCTAAAACTCGGTTTAAAAAAAGACATATCACATGTGTTACGGATCTAAGGATTGCACGCAGGGGCAGACTTTACCATTGGGTAAGGTAGGCAACTGCCTGGGGCCCCCAACTAAAAGGGCCCCAAACAGCTATAGATTTATTATGATGTTTAGATATGAGAAATACTGAATTATGTTACTGTTCTAACTCAATTTACCCCAAAATAACTTACAAAATGCTCTAAAGCGCTTAAAAAATATGCAACTGTATACTTCTACTTCAGAGGTAAACATTGAACCACTGCATTTACCTGACAGATAAATGTTACTGGTTACGCTGCAGATTCAGATTTTACTCACAAAATAAAATATGATGCATTATTATTGATTAAACTATCCATGATTATATGAGAATTTAAAGCTCCACCTTGAAGAGATGAGTAAATTTAAGTTCATTGTGCTGATAGTCCCTCCAGAAAATCTTGTGGTCATAATAATTAACACAAATTGAAGACATCTCATTGCAATTTTTCTAAATTCAAATCAACAGACCACTTGTGAGTTGGACCAATTGTAGCATTTTGTGTTGTGGTAACTTACATCATTGCAGTGTGCAGGATGTACATATGGCTCTTTGTTGGTAGTAGTTTTAAAAAAAAAAAAAAAAATTTCCTTTTCTTGCAATTTTTCCCAAATCCTGCAATTTTACTGCAGTAAGACCACATTAAACATTGCAAATTGTATCACAATTTCTGGTAAAAGCCACTGCAAAATCAAACATTTTTGGCCACAATAATCACAAAAAAACTCCTGGAGGGGCTGAATAATATCTCTTTACTTTAAGTAAACATTTGAATGCAGGACTTTTACTTTTACAGTATTTGTACTGTGCGGTATTACTAGTTTTACTTAAGAAAACAGTTTTGAGTACTTCTTCTAGAACTGCCTATACCAATATTCCCAGTTAGAGAAAGGGTTAAAATAAGGCAAGATGGTGTTTGCCAGGGACCCCTAAATCCTCCACTGGGTGAATGTGTGAGAATTTAATTATTAGACCCTGGAAGAGATATCCACACATATGCACAAGAAATGCCATTTGTTGGTTTGTTTATTTTCTCTTTCTCCACTGGAGGAAAAGAAGAGGAGACAGGTAAAGGAGCCGGAGGGGTGTGGGAGGTTCTGTCGTGCAGGAAAAAGAGGGGAACGGAAGAGAAACGGGAAGAAACAGAGAGTTGTTGACAGAAGAGGAGAAAGGGGGGAGGAGGAGGGGGGACCACATGGAAGAACCATCCTGTGACAACCGTCCAACAAGCATGCATAGGTGGGAGTGTTATGAGTGTAGACTGGTATCACCAGCCACACTGCCTCATTTCAAATAAATAAATCCAATTCCATACAGACTTTTACAGAAGCTCTCCAATTTTACACAGCGTTTTATACAGCGGTTACGTTTTTGTTTTGTTTTTTTGCCACACACGTCCAAATTATATCTATGATTGCCTCAAATCTCCTTTGGTTGAAAACTTTTTTAGGTTTTTTTTTTTTTTTTTCAGGCAGTGATTCTTCCAACATGACAGCAGACATCTTACCGTACACAGACAGACAGACAGATAGACAGAGAGACACAAATACACAGAAGAGATACAAAGAGAGAGAAAGAGAGAAAGAGAAGGAGAAAGGCAGAGGTCCAGAAGCAGATTTGAGCGTCATGCCTGCAGACAAGTTACTGAAATTCTTGGAAGAAGGCAGTAGAATTATACAAAAAGAGAAACTCAACTGCAAACCAGTCGGTTAACAAAGACGTGATCAGTAAACCTTAACATCCACAGAAATATATTTGGCTTCTTGTTATTAGTTTATTCATTCATTGAGATTTTGATAAACCAAAAGGAAAAAGCATTAAAATAACCCAAATCGAAGCAGTGTCTTTTCTGGTTTTTCATCAAGTCCATGCATGTTTCCTTATGAACTAATAACTCTTTTTTTTTTTTTTTTAGTTACGCCCAAATAAGCCTAGCAATTGTTACCATCAACAAATATAAAGCGAAATAATCTTTCCACCACATTAACATCTTTAAAACCAAGAGACTCTGACTCATAAAAGAAAAAGATACTGCTCCCAGAGGGGTTGGTACCCACATGAAATTATAGACTCTGTACAAGCTGTCACGTTATTCCTCCCCACCAAGTAATTGTTCAATAAATAAATGAATATGTGCCATTGTGTAAAGACATTCTGTTTGCAGTTTTGAGCCCTCTTAGCTTGTTTTTTTTTTTTACCTGCCAGAGTCACTAAACAGGGACTCCTGAAGTGAAATAAAATGATAGATTCTTTATAATTGAGAGCTGCCAAACTATCTGTTTCTAATCTCTCACCAAGGTGTCAAGGTAGTTTTTTTTTTGTTTTTTTTTCTCAGTGTAAAGTGCTCAAAACTAGACAAAAACAAGACTGCTTTACAACCATGACACCTATTCTAACTTATACTGGAAGGGATTTCAACAAGTTAGTAGAAAAATAAACATTGTCCCAACATTGCATAAAGAAGCAATCAATAAATAAATTCATTCAAGTCAATAAACCATGTTTTTATATATATATATATATATTTATATATATATCTTAAAAGTTTCTCACACAATCATAAAAGTGAGAGGAGAAGTTGCTCCCCAACAGAGAAAAGATGAAAACAGTGGTTGTATTTTGTTGTAAAGTTCGTCAGTGAGTCATGCACAGAAAGTCTCTCTTCACTGTTTCTGTTTAACTCCCCTCCTCGCTGGAAAACACCCATTCTTCCTCAGGCAAAAGAATAAAAAAAAAAAAAAAAAAAAAAAGTAAAGAAAAAATGTAAACATGCTTCCTCAAACATCATTATAATCACTATCACACTCCAGGCAGCTGCTTCACAGTAATCACGATGAGCAGGAAGACGCCGATCTATTCAGCTCTAGTGTTCAGTTCTAGTCTTCTGTTCTGTTCCCTGATTGGCTGATTGAGCGGCACATGGGGGTTACGGTATCCCCGTGAGCCTACACACCTACTGACCTTTGTTTCTCCTGTGGATGATGATGGATCCGCCCTCCAGTTTCGGACTGATCGCTCTATTTACAACACAAACATTCCTCTGTTTTGATCTCTGTTTGTCTTTGTATGGTGTTACACATTAAAAAATAAATAAAATCCAGGCCTAAATTGTGAGCAATTGAAGAGCAATCCCAAAATAAAGCGGGACCAAGAGGTGTAAAAAAATAAATAAATCATACTGTACTAGAACAGTTGTGACTGTGAGCGAGAATCGATTTTTATATACTCAGACTATTTACATCTATACGACAGAGCTGGCACTGGTCTGTTGGGAAGCCAGTGTTTTGCCTGTCTATTGCTGGTTACAATTTAGATATTCATGTGTGATTTTTTTTTTTTTTTTATGTGTGTGTGTGTGTGTATGTGTGTGTAGTGGTGGTCTACGTGAGCCAGCAATGAATCCGTTTCCAACAGCTCCTTCCCACAGAATCCCTTGTTTATCTTTTGCTTCTCAAGAAAGCATTTGATTCTCTCCCATGTGGGCCGCGGAGAGACATAAAAAAAAATAAGGTTTAGAACGGCCTCGGATCATGTACTGCCATCTGTCTTCCAGTACATTCAAAATAGTGGTTGTCATCCTCAATTAATCACGACTACGTCTATGGAAAAAGCAGCTGAGGGTTCATGTTGTTAAGTGGCTCGGTTTTGGTTGTCGGTGGTGCTGAAAGCTTTCAGAGTGGGAATCGGGTAACGTCAACAGTCCAGAGACAACCTCAGATCTGTTGGATTGCATCAGTGCAAAAGAGATTCGCTTATGCGGCTCTGTCTTTATTTCTCCGTCATTCGCGCCGTGAATCTTGCCATTCAAGCCGCACCGCAGGCCCCACCTGGGATACTATGGGTCAGTGCAAAGTCTATACAGTGCTGTATAGTACAGATACTCCATAGTACTCTGAAGAAACATGCATACAGAGAGACAGAGTAGGAAGCACACTATCGTACAGTACAATCCTTATCTGTGCAGTGTTTAGTGTGTGCAGACAGCAGGACAGGTCTGTCCCTGGGTTGTGCCTCAGGCATCCTGGTGCCACAACATGATAGAAGAATTTATTATTATGTATTAATATTTTAGAGGGTTAAACCGCATTTCACTGAAATGCCAACATTTTCTCAGCTTATTTTAATCGTTTGTGAAATTGTTTGGGTTGCTATTGTTCAGACTATGAAAGTATACTGTGTGTGTTTGATGTAACAGGGAAATTTTGATTAAACACTATCTAATATGTTGAGTAACAGCTGTAAACAGAGTAGTTCTCCTGAAGGAAAACTATTATATCTTATCATACACTAATACATAGATTTTTGTTTTGTTGTTTGTTTTGTTTTTTTCTTTATTACAAAATTATTCTCATAATGTTTTGTTATGTTAGATTTTCTTTATCATTATAAGATGATGACAGGGTCGAGTTGCTTGTCTTCATAAAAAGCATGCATGTTTCCTTCCCGCCCCCCTCCCTCTTGATCTCAAAGTGGTTTAATTTCCCTGATGGAAATGTCACGGTCAGTTGGCGCTCCTCCTTCTCCTGCTCCTGCTCTTCAGTTTCTCCACCGCTCTCCTCTCCTCTTTTACCTTTGGGATGTAAGGCTTACAAAGAAATAGGTGTCCTTTGTTGCATCAGCTCTTCTCTCATTGTGAGTCCCGCTTTCAAATCTGTTTCTCACCATTTCATCTCGCAACCAAAAAAACTGTGTTTTTGATACCTGAAAAGGAACAGATTAATAGATATATATTGTATTAGTACGCTCATTCCTCGCTGACTCCCTGGTCAGTTTGTAATAAGGAGTCTCTTGACAGCCAGGAACTCAGTTGGTTGCCATGGAAGCGGCCTGCCCCTCCTCCTCCTCTTCCCTCTCCTCTAGCGTCTGAACGAGGCCGGAGGTGACATCGGAGCCCTTCCGCTCTGTGATTGGCTCTGCTGGCGGTTGCCCTGGACTACTGCCACCGGAGGCATCCCCTTGCTGTGTGGGCGGAGTCAACGTGGCCGACTCTGGCTCCAAGCAGAGTGTCACCTCTTCCTCCTGATCAGGACAGACGGAGCGAAACACACACAGCAGGTTCAGTCAACTTAGGTCACACACAGTAGCTGTTTAGCATTAGCACTGCAGCATAAATTACTAATTAACCAACTAAACATAAGAAGGATCAATACTGGTGGTTTTGCAGGTTTTATCCCATCAACTACAAATATTATAATATTTACATTACTGCCAACTGTCTTCTGTTCATCGACTGATTTTCCAGTATGAAGGTCAACCAGGACACAACTGTTCAACTTCAGCACATTAAGGACTTCTCATCCACTTCATCTTGAATGTTGACATTTGAAGTTCATTCTTGACCTCATTCGTGAAAAAAAACTGACCTTGTGGTGAGTTTGTTATGACAACTGCTACAGTGATTCCAAGGTCGAGAACTGTATTTTTTTTTTCAATATTTTTTGGCTCGTATTGTTTGTTTATTTATCTTCTTCGGTTACATCATATTCATATGGTGATGTACAGTAGTTGTGAGCAGGGACGGATTTAAAAGCTGTTTCTTGTTGGTGCGTTCAGGAAGTTTAAACATTTAAGATTTCTGAGTCATACAATAGTGAAGAATGATCACCACAAATTCCCAGAGCACACAGCAATGTTTTCAAATTGCTTGTTTTGTCCAGCAGACAGTCCAAAACACAAAATTATAAATCTGGAAACAGAGAATGTTGCTCCATAAAGGACTTAATGATAACCTACTTTCTATCTTACCACATTGGCATAAACTGAAACCCAGCTATAGCTGCTTGCATGGCTGGAAATCAATCTTTAAAACTGGATGATTTAGGATGATAAGGATGATTTGGTGAATAAATAATGTAAATGATACATGATTTGTAGTTAATGGATGATCTTTTAAGTGCTTGCTCAGCACTCTACAGATCAAATATTTAAGGATAGGTTCACAAATATTTTAAGTCTGTCTTAAAACAACAGTCAGATGACCACATGAAGACTGAAAGAGGTTTCCCTCACTGTAATCATTCCTCTTGTTCATACCTTTTCAAATGTGCTTTCAATGTAAGTGATGGGGGTCAAAATTCACAGTGTGTCCACACATTTATTCTCTGCAAAAATGTATTTAAAAGTTTATCTGAAGCTTAAATGAGGCTTCAGCAGTCTGAGTTAGTCTTATCAAGTGGATATCTGTCACATTTACAGTCTTTTTAGCATCAAATTCCCTCTTTGTGTTTCCCTGTTGAGCTGCGGTGGAAGTATAGTAACAAAAAGAGGGACTTTGGCACTAAAAAGACTGTAACATTGAAAGATATCTACTTGATTTGACTAACTCGGACGGCCGAAGCTTCATATTAGCTTAAACTAAACTTTTAAATACATTTTTTCACAGAAAGAGGCTTGTGGATTTTGTCCCCCATCACTTACATTGTAAGTGCATTAAGAAGGGATCTTCTAAAGGCCAGTATGAACAAGAGGATTATGGAAAGAAAAATCTATTTCAGTATTCATTTGGGCACCTGAAAATTGTTTATAGACAGACTGGAAAAACTGTGAACCCGTCCTAAACTTATGTAATCAACCCTCACCTTGACCTCCTCTTCCTCCTGCTGCTCCAGCAGCGGGGAGTGTTCTGTTCCCACCATCTCGTCTCCGGAGGGAACGCAGAGGCTCGGCTCCACCACTGCCGCCACACCCATGTAGCCTCCCGCCTCCGTCTGATAGGCCTCCATCTGCCCTGTGTTCCACAGATCGACCAGCGGTGGGTGAACCTGATGGACCAGACTGTGGATGGTGCTGTTGGGCGTCGCTTGCAAAGAGTGGTTGGCACTGTGCAGCCTGTGCTCCAGCGACTAGAAACAGAGAGATGAAACTGTGATCAGGAGAAGTGAGGAGCGAGGAGGAAGAGTAAGAGGAAGGACTGAGATCTGTTGCTTGTTTGTAACCTCTTTTTCCAACCGGAGTCTAATTACACACTGACACGACAGAGGTCACACAATATCAAGCAGTTTGTAATAATACACAAAACCTGGTGTTGGCAGCCAAGAACGTAGCTCAGGAAAGGAATACATTATCAACTAAACAGTATAACATTTGCTGACTTTGACTCCGATCAATATTACTTTTGTTTGTGCCCAGGAAGAGATAAACAGCTTTTTGATGAATATATGAGATTAAGGCTGTTTAAAGCTAAAACTAATGCCTCTTTTGGATGGATGTAAGTGAGAAAGTAATTTTGAATGAAGTTAGTTCTGTTGAGTTTATGAGTAGTGATTTCTAGAGCAATACTCCACTCACCTGAGTAAATATTCATTCATTATCCCTCTATTATTGGAAACTTTACTCTCTCTTTACTCTCTATGTTCAATGCATACTTGTCTGACAAATTTTACATTTTTACACATTCAGCTGACTTGCTGTGGTTTATGAAAAGTTTTTTTTTAGGTTATGCTATTATTTATTAGATCTTTACCAACTGAACACTCAATTTTTTCAATAATTGATACCAAATATCTGTTTCCTTTCCAGAAACATTATTATAAATTTAGTTATATCAGTTCCCCTCTGAGAAATCACAGGAAACCATGAGACTCGTAAAATAAAGAGTTACTTAAAATATCCCAGTTGTTCTCTAACATGTCTTAAGGAGCCACAAAAAACAGCATTTCTTTTTAGCAGAGATTTTCAGTGAATTTTATCTAGTTGGTTTTTGAATTGTTTTACACACTCAAGAGTTAGAAAGATTTCTGAAGATATAGAGGACCATGTAAACCTTGAATGGACGTTATACATGAACCTGGAACTAAAAGGTTTCTACCTGACAATAGGCAGGCAGAAACAATATTGACAATATTTTGTCACTGCCTGTCTCTGCTCTGAACTTCTGAAATGACCCTCCTGATCATCAGTGATTGCTCAGGTGCTCAAGGTTTATGCATTATTGAAATGCAGTAAAGGAACAGCACATGTGCTCACACACCAAATCTCAACCCCCATGTTAAACTGTTTATCGTTGCACCTGTTGTTGCTGATATTGCAGGAGCTGCTGTTGCTGGTAGTGCTGGATCTGTTGGATCTGCTGCAGCTGTTGTAGTTGATTCTGCTGCTGGAGATTGAACTGTTGCTGCTGTTGCTGCGACAGGAAGTGCGCTGCTGCTTGCCCATCATACCCATCATTCCCCATAACGTAGGAGCCAGCAGGGGGAGACGCCACACCGGAGGGATCATTGTTGATCGGCTCCCAGGCATCAGAGGAGGAGAGGCAGTAGTGTCCCTGGGAGACATATGTGTGAGGCCACACCTCTGCTGAGGAGTGATGCAATATCTGATCTGGAAAAAAATGAAAAAGGCAGCAGCTGATATTATTGCTCTTCAGGTGGGTAAAATTATAATAACAGGAAGTAGGTATGATAGAGTTTTGATCAAGTTTCAGTAGCAAAGAGTACAATAGACTGAATAATCTTATTATGCCAAGAAATTTACAACTAAAGGAAATCCTGATGCTAAGAACTTCAACTGAATCCAAAACATATCATTGTTGGCCTGGTAAAATATCAGCATTTTATTTCAGCATACAGTAACTGTAAGTAACTGTAAGGCAAACTGCTAAATATCCAGCCTCTAATCACCAACTTTAGCCTGTGGAAATGCTGATATCATCGAGGTAATCTGGTTTCAACTGTTATCATGCAATTAAGACAAGTTTTGAGCACAGCAGACTAAATGAGATTTGTATTGAATTTTTGATTTGATCTGTCCTGCTCGACAGAAGAAGTAGGTTTGCCTTAGAGCTAAACCAAAAAACTCAGCAGAAAAATCTCCACACTGGCTGCTGGATATGTACTACGACAGAAACTCTCAAAGATGTATTGAATACAGTTTGAACGCTGGCACACCTTACACTGTTGATCCATCACTTGTGTCAAACTGTATAATGCAGTCTTGATTTTGTGCAGGTTCTCTTTTCATCGAGAGGAGGGTATAAATTGGGCCCAAGAGTAAACACAGTCAAACATTTTCTGCCCTAAAAGTTTATTTATCTTAAAAATGATGAGATAATTTGATGCAAATGCATTAATGAAGCATCATACCCTTAAGGAGGTTTATCTTACAACAACAAAGCACAATGTAAGATATAATTGACTGCACCTCTAACTTTATGAGGAGAAAAAGTTTGCACAGAGGAGACAGTGCTGTGGAATGAAAATGTCTAAATTTGCTGTTTTTGCAGATGCAGCGCCTCGGTTTAACTTGCAACAGTCCGTGTTGGAAAATGTGAAAATTAATAATGAGCTTAACCCTCCAGCCTGGAGAGAGGAGATGAAACGATATGTTCTCATTACTAAGCAACATGACGCATGCCATACTGCAAGCTGCTTATCTGCGCCTACACATACACTAACATTTGACACAGCTGTTTTAATGCTTGCTGGCCATGTATCAATTTTCTAAATATATATTAAAGTAGCTGCATGATAAACGTCCTTACAGTATGTTGTTAATTAAATTAAATACCACGCTTAATAGTCAGATGAGAAAATCGTCCAAACAGTAAATATGAGGCTACCTCTAGCAGCCCGTTAGCTTAGCTTAGCATAAAGACTGGCGACAGGAGGAAAGAACTAGCCTGGTTCAGTCCAAAGATAACAAAATCCACCACCAAGACCTCTAAAGCTCATAAATGACATGTTCTTATTTGTTTAATCCGTAAATAAAAACTGGAGAGTACAAACAACAAGTTGCAGTTCATCGGGGTGTTAGGCTGAACTATTTCTTTTGCGGGGTGCAGTGACTTCCTTGAGACTTGTTGTCATCGTGAGGTTTCCAGGCAATCAACGGAGACCTCAAGAAGTCACTACTAGTCAAGAAATAGTGCGAGACATAACCCCCCATAAAACAACAACTAATACTTCAGTTTACAGTTTTTCCCAACTGTTTAAACACATTCCCTGAAACTAAAGCTCAATTTCTAAAAACTCTAAACACAAAACTGAAGAGTTAATCATTTTGTCAAAACTGCAAAAATCTCTTGCAAAATGAAACACTGCACTCAAAACCACGTTCTCTTATGAAAACTGATTCTTTCCACCTTCCTCCATTTTACTGTGACATTTGTTGCTGTAATACAGTAAAATGTTCAGCTGACTGAACCGACTTAAAAAAAAAAAAAGTTTTTCGTAAATCCTCCTCTTGCTCTCACTCTTCTTCTATGTTCTCTATGCTGCTCCGTTGTTTCCCCCGACACATTAGAGGTCACCTGAGGCCTCTTTTATGCTTTGACATGTGATTTAAGTGTTTTGTCAATTGAGTTTGAACAGGTCAGAAGTGAGTGAGACCAACTAGTAATAAGTAGACTTTGGCAAAAATGTAATTTAGAATTTCTATTTGAGTGAAAGCAATGAAAGTGTGCTTAGAGTTTAGCAGTCTGGAGTCTTGTTGTTCATACGGGAGCTTCAACGTTTTAAGTTTTGTGTGCATAGTTCCATTTTTTGTGCGTATGCAAAGGAGAAAAACTATAATATTACAGATTTCTTTTTTGTTTTTGTGTGGATGAATTAGTGAGCTTTAGTGGTGCTGGTAGGTGTATTTTTTGCCTTTTTTTCCGAAGCCAACTGGCTGCTGGCTGTAGCTTCGACAACAGACAAATACAAGGGTGGTATTGATCTTCTCATCAAGAAAGAGAATAAGCATATTTCCTAAAAACGTTGATGTATTCCTTTGACCTTTTTAGGAAATATGCTTTAAAGCTTTTTTTCGGCTTCCTGGCTACATAATCTTTGACTTTATGTAATGATTGTTAAATTGTGTGACACAAGTTACTTTGAGTTTGAGTTGCGGTCATGTTTGTAGTCCTTTACCTCGACTGGTGATGCTCTCCTGGTTGACTTCGCTCAGATGAGCCACACTGCCCTGGTTTGAGCCCGACCGTGGGCTCTCTCCGTCCATCGATGACCAGGCTAGGAGTGTTGCCTCGGAGATCGCAAACTGCTGCAAGATACCTGAAGTCAGAACACAAAGGACAAGCCAGCATCATTGTAAGGACCTGATTCATGCTTAATTGGCTGAATAACTGGAGTAAATCCCAGCAAGTGAGGCGATGAGCACATAATTCTGCTGATGACAGTTAACAGGCTCTGTGGAGCGCCTGCCCTCTTCTGTGTGTGTGTGTGTGTGTGTGTTTCCCAACCTGCAGCGAAACGGGCCTCCTTCTCTCCGTCACTGAGGTCACTGTAAGCGTCGTTCTCCAGCCGCCGCTCCTCTTCCCGCTCCTGGGTGGTGATGCGGGACTGGGGGATGCCCCCTGCACCCACCGTCTGCATGCCCCAGTTTTGCCATTCAATCATATGAGCGACACGACCCTGAGCCATGGCTGTGGGCTTGGTCACTCTTTCCTTCATGGTACGGGTCACCCCTGGTGGTGGGAAAAGACAAGGGACAGGAGAAGGAGGGACCAGAAGGAGGGAGGATGGTCAAAATAAACAAGAGTGTGAGGTGTTTGGGAAAGAATGAGAGGAAGGTAAGGCAGAGGGGAGATTTGATTTAAGGAGGAGAGGGTGACACAGGAGTGATGAGAGAAAATGGAGAAGAGAGTGAGGCAGCAGGTATGTTGTCAGGAGATAAAGTGGTGGGAACAGAGGATGGACAAATAGAAGAAAAAAGGGGAGGGGGGAGACATAAGGTAGATATGTTATTATCAAGTGTGTATTGCTGTTTGGTTGTGGAAGCTGTGATGGAATGTGAAAATATGGGTACCAAGTAGGGTTAGACTGATAAACTGGTTTGGCAGCTGGTACGGTTGAGTATTCAGTTATTTCCTCAAATACGATGAAGTTTATTTGGTCACATCTTTACTGTCGAATTGAAAATTATGATAGAAATTGACCTGAACTGGATCCAATTCTCCAGGTTCATATGATTATATTTTGATGCATTTTTAGTAATATTTCCTGTTTTTCAAACGAGAATTTTACGTAAAGTCCCATTTTGTACATTTGTTTTTGATATTTGGCCTCAAAAGTTCTGGGTGAAACACTGAATAAAAACTGATTAACTTTGGAGTTTTGGGGACATATAAACGTCAAATTCATTGGATATTTAATATTGCCATAAAATATCAGCTTTTGCAGCTTCAAATAAAGATGAATCAGTATCAAAGACCCCATATCAGTCGAATCCTACTATTCAAATATCTGTAGTTAAATGAGGGTCCTCGTGAACATGGATTACGAGAATAGCTAAATGACAAAGGTTGTTGAGGTGATATTCATGTGTTTAATGTAAAAACCGTGGGAAGGAGAGGAGGGAATGGATGTGTCTTGTCTGACAAAGGTGCATCCTGGAATGGAAGAGGTTAATTGGGGTGAGGTGGCTGTGAGGCATGAGTAATGAGAGGTTGGCTTGTTGACATGATAGCTTTCACACCTCTGCTAAGCTGCGCCGCGTAAGCATAAAACTGCTCTCTTTCTCCTCGCTTTCTATCTGAAAACTTGACTCATGCAAACACTGCAGAACATACATTTTTTTTTAAAGAAGAAATTCCCTCCCCTGCATCCGAGCTCATACAAGCTGATATCTCAATAATGGCTGTGCTCCATATTTCATGTGACCAACACACGATGACACATACAGTAAATCCTTGGTTGTTGGATTCTCTCTGATGGTGGCACATGGAGATGAGACTTATGAATAAATTATAGGAATACATTATGGGACAAATCAGTACCACACCACACAGTGCAGCAGCTGCACTCCACTGCACTGTACTGAAATACATTTAACTGCACTCAAATAAACTGCACTGCACAAAACAGCTGGATTTAACCAAGCACACTGCACTGAAAGAAAGCACTTCACTACACTATATTTAACTGTTCAGCACGACACTTTACATGGTTCAAAACATCCAAACTAATACTTGCTCAGGACACCACAAAGACCAATTTCACAACCATTTAATATAAAAAACTACACTTCCCACTCACCACTCACCTTTTCTTAGAGCAACAAGCTGTATGATGACGCACTGTGTGTGTGTGTGTGTGTGTGTTGTGTTTTCAGGCTGAATTCATTCCATCAATGACTCACATGGAGTCATTGACAAGTGTTATCACAGTGTGGAGAGGAAGTGATACAGGGGAACCCGTTTCGGGTACCATGCTGACTCCAGTGCCCAGTGGAGGATGGAGCCAACATGGGGTCGGTTTACCAGTTACAGCACAGACACACACCTGACACACCTGACAGAGAAGACTTAGCCAAAGCCCCGATGCCGTAGGCGTTTGAGTTCCTCTTGAGCCGAGGAAGGATTGACGTGGTGTCTTCCATAGACAGCTAGAGGGAGAGAAGAGAAAGGAATGGAGGAGGGGGAAAAAGCGTGGAGAAAAGGATAGTATGGGAGGTGTGACAGGGCACACGAAGACATTGAGACAGTGTGTGTTAGAGAGGGGTGAGTGGAGAGAAGTGATGGAGATGTTGGGTTAATACAAAAGAGAAAATCAGCATTACCCAAATCCTGATTCCAAGTTACTGTGTACATTTTTTACTCTGCACCAGTGAGTGATTCTGATTGTGCTCTCTACAATAAACCGAAAGAGATCGACTGTAAGGCTGAGGTGAGGGAGGAGGGGGTCGTGGGGGGGGGGGGGGGGGGGGAGCTGATCGCTAAAGTGGTGAGTTAAATCAAAACAGGTGAAAGAAACAAATAGGTAGAGAAAGAAAAGTAGTAGATGAAGGAATGGTGTCACAACACTTACATTGATTCCTTCCCATGAAAATTCTGATCGTCCATGCTGAGGAAGAGAAATAGGAGGAGAGAGGTATGGGGAAAGAGTAAGAGAGTGACAGGACAGAGAGAACATTGACATGCATGGGTGGGAAATGGGAGAAGACAAGGAGAGGAGGAGGTATAGGGAGATCGCGACAGATGGGGGGCGGATTGCATGTTAGACATGCAGAGGAAGATAAAGAAATTAAGAGAAGGGAGAGGAGAGAGGAGACAGATACACAGGATTTTCCAGGAACGAGAAAGGCAAGAGTCAAGGACCAGAGTGACAGGGAGAAGGGAGGGGATTAAACAGGGATCAGTTTATATTTGCGTAGTTATGTGTAGCAGAGTGAATACGCTACGGATGAAAGAATCTCCTCTCTAGTTACATGTGCTGCCAAAAACACTGAAAGCCAGCGGAAAATTGTGTGTGTGTGTGTGTGTGTGTGTGTGTTTGTGTGAGCGAGAGAGTGATGTCAGTGCTGTGCTGAATAGTATCTGATGCTGCAGACACACAAAGTGAGGCTAACGGGAGGAAGAGTGTCTGCAGTGTGTGTGTGTGTGTGTGTGTACAGACAGATGCTGGGGACAAAGGAGATAAGCAGCAGTCTCTGCCACACCATTTCTCTCTATCAGCTGGACTGACACTAACTAGACCAGGGACACTGGTGGGCTACTAGCAGTGCTGAAATGTTTTCACCTTCCTGTCGATATACACACAGTTTAGCAAACATAAATTAGCAATCCATCAGACTGAAAATATTCCACTTCTCTCTAACATCCCTGACATCACACATATCCTTTCCAAGTGTGTTTTTCTTGACAGAATAGAGTTTTGTACATATTTGGATCCTTGCAATGTAAACAGCAGTGGTAGAATAAGCACTGAGATCCTTTACTTAAACTTGCAATAACCGATTACGGGCAGCAGACACAAGTTTTGAGCTCAATATTGATATATCATTACTTGTAAGTTAATATGTTTATCTTCTAAGCAAACATCTGACAGTTACGGAGCTACATTATCATTCATTTGGAGTCATGTTTCTGGCCGCTTGGTGAATGTTTGTCCAATATTCACTCTCTCTTAGCTTGTTTTCGGTCGCTACCAAAATATCTGGCTGCTTAGCTGCTAAATGCTTGGCTGTGTTCACCAGCTAGTCACTATCTGTGCCTGTTTGCTGTGTTTTTACTCTTCAGTTTTTGTGTGAATTAAACAAACAAGATATTATGTCTTAATTAGTGAGTTTTAAAGGTGCTGGCAGACAGATTTTGTTACTCTTCAGACAGAGCCAGGCTAGGTGTTTCCCCCTGTTTCCAGTCTTCATGCTAAGCTAAGCTAACTGGCTGCTGGCTGTAGCTTCATATTTACCATACAGATATGAGTGTCAATATCTCAGCATCTCAATATCTCATCTCTCACTGAGGCAAGAAAGCCAATAAGCGTAATTGTCAAGCTATTTCTTTAAGTAAAATAGAAACATGAAATATACACCATTACAAATAAAAGTCCTACATTCAAATTTGACTTCAATAAAGTATTATCAGCTAAATATATTGAAGGTATTAAAAGTAAAAGTACTCATTATGCTATATTATTTTGTTTATGATATTATTGTTTTATTATTATTGATGCTTTAACGTGTAAGCAGCAAGTAGAATGGGAGGCAGAGTCTTCAGCCTTCAGGCTCCTCTCCCGTGGAACCATCTTCCAGTTTGGGTCCGGGAGACAGACATCCTCTCTACGTCTAAGAGTAGGCTTAAAACTTTCGTGATAAAGCTTATAGTTAGGGCCGGCACAGGCTTGCATTGAATCAGCCCCTAGTTATTCTGCTATAGGCCTAGAAAGCCGGGGGACTTCCCATGATGCACTGAGCTCCTCTCTTCTCCTTTCCCACTCTATCTGTACACATTCATGCCCCATTAACGCTTGTTACTAACTTGGCATCTTCCCCAGAGTTTTGCGCTTTCTCATCTCGCAGGTGACCTTTGGTTGCGGACCGCCTGCTGACTATGGCTGCGGACCACCTGCTGTCCCCTTGGTCCAGCTTGACGTCCACTGCTACTACTATTATTATTAGTCATATTTCTATTATTTTCATTGTTATTATTGTTGTTGCTGTGTGTCCTCTCTGTGTCTCTCTCTAGTCTCTTCTCCTCCCTCTTTCTCTCTAAACCCAACCGGTCAAGGCAGATGGCTGCCCACCTAGAGCCTGGTTCTGCTCGAGGTTTCTTCTCATTAAAGGGGAGTTTTTTCCTTGCCGCTGTCGCCAAGTGCCAGCTCATGGTGGAATGTTGGGTCTGTAAATTAAAGAGTACGGTCTAAACCTGCTCTATGTGAAAAGTCCCCTGAGATAATTTCTGTTGTGATTTGGCGCTATATAAATACAACTGACTTGACTTGACTTGATTATAATGTTGTAGCTGGTTGCAGTGGAGCTAATTTGAACTACTTCACATAGTGTTAGTTGTTCAATCTATAATTAATCATATTTTTTAAGATGATTTTTTTATGTAAAATCTTAATCTGAAGAGTAATTTCTAACTTAAGATATCAAATAAATGTGGGCCTAGTGGAGTTAAAAGTACAGTATTTCCCTCTGAAACGTAGTGGAGTAGAAGTTAAAAAAAGCATAAAGTGGAAATACTTAATATAAAGGACAAGTACAACAAAACTGTAAGCTCAGTAAATGATTGAGTAAATACAACAACAGTTACTTTCCACCGCTGGTCAACAGACTGTAAAAGAGTCTGTAATTTAATGCTAACTGACATAATGTGAGAGCAACTACCAGGATACCATTCACTATCTCCATCAGCTACATCCAGCATGTACAGTGATAGCTCATGTTAATCGATATCAGCCTCTTCCCGTTCTTTTCTTCACTCCTTCTTTTTCTTGTAATTCTATTCTTTGCTCCCACTTCCTCCCTCGCTGGCTCTCTGCTCGCCTTTCTCTCTCTCTCTCTCTCTCACGCTCTTTCTTACTCTCCCTCCACAGGAGTGGGTGTGATGAGAGATTTAACACACTTGAGTGGCAGAGCTGGGCCCCTTGAAGCAGCTTTTCCAACGTTCCTTCTAATAGCCCTGACAACGCTGATGTGTGTGTGTGTGTGTGTGTGTGTGTGTGTGCGTGTGTGGCTGTGGCTGTTTTTTCCTCCGAAGGGCGTTCTGGGACACGATGCATAAATAAATGATGGAATCAGTCCACAGTGCATTTGGTGGAAAAGTAGAGTTCTCTGCATTTTAGTCAAAAATGGTTCCATCTCCTGTGTCCTGTCTCAGAGGGATCAGTTGAGGGCAGGGGATCAGTATAGCAGCAGGAGAGGAGAGGAGAGGATGTAGTAATGTTGTGTAGGAAGTTAGAGAAAGAGGGAGTGATTCCTCTGCTGTTTTGCTTTGAACCAGCACTGAGCAGTGACTCTTTCAGATGGACAGCAAGCAACAGACATTGTAGCGACAGCAATGAGCCAACCGAACCGACGATCATTCATTCTTCCAGCTACGCCACCCCATCTCGAGCAGAGTAGTGTAGTGGAAGTTAAGCGGCTGACATTGACATGATAATGTGTGCTACTTTACTAATCTATTAGCATAAGCACCGGCACCTTGAGATACAGAGAGCTACAGTGGTGGGGTGCGCTGCTTCTATAAGCAGTAGCTCATCATGTAGCTGCCTGTGAAACTGGTTTTAAGTCAGCAGCAATGTTGGTTCCTCAGGTGGAGTGGCAAAGCAGTCCACTTTTGGAAAGAGGTCTGGAGGAGGGGTGAGTCAGAGGGATCGCTGAGGACTTACCTGCTCCCCATCCTTCTGGACTGGCACGCCATCTGCCGCTGAGAGCAGGGTAAAAGGAAGGGAGACAGAGACAAACAGAGAGAGAGAGAGGAGAGAAGGAACTTTAATTTGTATTCAAGTAAGTTCTGTGAAAAAAAACCACAAACCTTGAATCAAATCACAAAAGGAGCCTTGCTATCACAAAATGATCACTAATCTATCATTTCTACCATTCATGATGCTTTAGTGAAAGTTCAGTGAGGAAGATCTTTTTCTCTTGTTCTGCTTTTATTTGTGTTCGGGTGAATTTCTGCTCTTTCTTCCGCTTTGAATCTTCTGTCGCTTCCGCTTTCCTATTCTGTCCCTACAGTCTCAATTCCTTTCTTCCTTCTTTCTTTAAATATCATTGAAATTCAGTTTTTTAGAGCTACTATTGAGCAACCCACCACATCTCCACTGCCACCATTATCTCCAGGATGTTCCAGGAGATGTCTACGATTTCTCTATTGATGGAGTCTAATTGACAAAGTCTTTCTTCGATAAATATTGTTATGCCCTCCGGTTCATTTATATGAAATTGACACCCGCATAACACTTAATGCACTATGAAGTTTCAATGGCAGATCAACACAAAGCCATCCACCAAGCGTACTGTGGATGGGACTGGGAGTCATCTGAAATTCACACTCTCTGTTGGCTAAATGAACATTATTATCCCTCCTCTTTCCTAACTGTCCAAATCCTAATTAAAACATTGGTTTAATTAGAGAGACTGTGCTGGTAATGGAGTTTAAACACAGCTTCAGTCTCTAGGTGCCTGTTCTCTGTATCAGAGGGTCTGTGCTCCGTGTGCAACTCTCAGAGGGGCTCACTTCTGTATCAGCACTCCCTGTGTGTGTGTATGTATGCGAGCGTGTTTGCATGTGTGTTGCTGAGCCAATCGTGTTTTCACAGCTGCATTTGGCAATGATGAGCTATTCCTTGGGAGCTCTGAGAAACACAGAGAGTCAGTTGGCTCTCTGGATGTCCAGTGATGTCTCTGACCCACTGACCCAGTGATTCAAAAACATCAGCTCAGCTCTGTCTCCGTTGGGCTCTCAAATATTACCCTTCCCTCTGAACTCCATCCAGTCACATCAGATCACTGCAAGGGCAGGAGACAAGGGACACACTTCATTCCAGAAATTGACCCTCTTTACTCACACAGGGAAGTGTGTGCCAACTATAAATCACCAACACCTTGCTCCACAATCTCACAATTAATACAGTCTAATCTATTGTCAGTAGTTTCCTTTTTTACAGATTGTAGCTATCATTCTGTGTTATTTCATCCATTGTAAGAGTTACCTCCAGGAGCAATCAGTTTTCTTTTTATTTCCCATTTTGTTCGACCCACTTTCCTTCAATCCACTTTGTGTAATTCTTCTTTTATCACCGTTCCCTGTTTCCCTAAATACTTCTGGATGTCTCAGCAGAATGTACATAAATTTGTATAAATATAGCTGGTTGGTTTGTACATTACCAGAGTAAATTCACGTTAAAGGGACACGCCACCAATTTTATGTGTCAAAGTTAGGATTCTTGTCTCTTGCTAATCCCCCAGTTGTACATGCAACACTTAACTGTTGGAGTACCTCTTTAATATTGAATATTTGGTGGACCTTTTTCAACTTTACAGAAGTGGTGATATGACTATCAACTGAATGTCCAGTATCTAAACCAAACTTCATTCCACTCTCAGGTGTAGGACGATGAGCAACAGTTAAGACACACACCTTGTGTAAAATACAACAATATCCTTTGGTTGCATTGCATTATTGTTCAATCAGCGTCTCCGTCAGTCGAGAAATTGATATTCTGTTACCTGTCTGTGAAGATTATCAGTCGTCCAGGTCATGGTATGTCTGGAGTTGCTAAGTCAAGGTTTAGATTCTTGAAGATGTTTTGCCGCTCATTCAAAAGGCTTCTTCAGTTCTTTTATCAGTTTTTCAGTGTAAGACGAACATGCCTTTGCTCATTGTTTCTAAGAAACTGACACTAAATTTAACATTAATATTTCGGATTGAAAATGTGCCTTCCTGTCAAACTCTATTTTCGCTGTTTTGGTAAAGAATATACTTAACTCTTAATCGCTTGACTGGTGAAAAATTAAAATACACCATTAAATGGCTGAAATGTGCAAATGAATGCAGGGTACTTTGTCAGCTACTGTTTTTTTTACAGTCTGGTTGTTTTAACGGTGTTTAAGGGCACTAACAGCAGCTGTTGACAGTACTCCCTGCTCTGCTGCAATTATACCTTGTTTCTATCAAACTGTGAGAAACTGTGTGAGTGTGAATGAGGTGTTCCTGAAAAAGAAAGCATCGCTCTCAGTGAAACTCCTCTGGATCAGCTAACGGTCACCCCCATACTGCGGATGTAAAGGCACTCCTTTCTGTCTAGCCATTTTCAGAGGGGATGGCCACATTTATATTCAAGTGCCACTTTCACTATTAGAGGTGAACTCTGTGTGACCTCAGAGGGATTAGTCAGCCGTGTTTGATTTTTTGGCACTGTGGAGTGTGGTGTGATGTGGTTATTTATTGGCTGATATCAGTTAGACAGAGAGATGTCTCATTTTCTGCCTGGGTGGGAGAGTGTCCCAGATTTCGTCCCCATCGGGGTTAAAAATCTGCCCTGCAAACACAAACTGTATGTGAACATATATGCACACGCACACAGCTGGGCCCACGGCAACGTACAGTGTAACACACAGGGACACACACAATGCCTCTAACTCTCGCTGCCTCTCTCTCTTCCTCTGTTTCACTTTCTCAGTCTCTCCCCTCTCTGTCCCTCAACCTCATTTGGTCAATTAGTAGATTAGCAGTCACTCTCTCCACCACATGAATCACAATATGGCTAAAGAGTTCTCTGGACTGCAGCAGTGCAAACCACCACTGGGAAGCCCTCCAGCCTTTACACAGCAATGGACCAGAAACATTAAGTACAGTGTGCATACCTTTTTAGCTGTATGTACAGTATATTATCTAGTGTCTGTGAGCTCCAGCCTCAAATGAGATTACATCAAAGCATGTGCTATTTGTGAAGTGAGCCACAAGGGTTTGGACGTCTGTATCATGCTGTGATTTGTCAGAGTTGTTTATAGGTTACAGTTCTCAAAATATCTCTATAAATGATAGGTCAGTGGTCATTAAGCAGCATCTCAGTGGTTTCTAAGGCTATGGCACGCTCCGTATTTCTCAGTTAGGTGACACTCTTGGACTCTCGGCAGCACAGTAAGCAAATGCGTAATTCTGCTCTGAGAAGACAGGCAGGATACCTCCTTGAGGAAACAGCAACAACAACGGAACACATGACCAGAGCTCTGAGCAAGCTTTTCTTCCCTTGGCGCTCTCCCTCCTCCCCCGCACACACAGCGGTGCAGCGCTGGATACCCCCCTGCGGTCATAGGGGAGTCAGGCTTAGCTGAGCTGAGGAGAAGGAGCGAGGAGGAGCGAGGGAGGGTGGGGAGATAGAGGAGCACAGGAAAAAAAAAAAAAGAGGGAGCAGTGCGGCCGTGCGTAACGAACAACCAAAGATCTGCAGCGCCTGCACTGTCAACTCCAGCTCTGACTGTGGTGGCTTGACGGCTCCCGCTGAAGTGGGAAGCATTTGAGCGTCATCTGTCTTTTTTTGCTCCCAGTGCCCTGCGGCAATAACGGCGAGGAACCAGGGGGGCTTGGTGCTTGTTTACTGTGAAAGCTGCAGTAAGGCTGGTTGCCACGATAGGGTACCGGCTTGGATAGCAGCCCTCTTGCAGCGATATGTGCAGATGCCGGGTTACTGAGCTCCAGAGTTCAGCGAGAGCACAGCTGAGGACCGGAGCCCAGATGGTTGGGAAAGTTTGGTAGAGGAAACGGAGCTAAGTGTGTCTCAGGACATACATGCAGGGGAGCTGACAAGCACAGCCTGAGTTACTGCCATTTTCTTGGCAAAATACCATTCTCAACCTACATGCCCCTGTCATTGGCAGGCCTGACATGCCTCCTTTAACTGTTAGGCATGAATATGGCCATCACTGATGCACTCCTTAGTGCACTGACTGTGGTAACTACAAACCTACAGCATGTAGTATCTTGGCACAGGTAGCTGCAGCCCAGCATCATAAACCTGATCACCTGACATAAACATCCTAATGGCTTGCTAAATATATAATAAACATGTAGACCTGATATGGAAATAATACTTGTATCTGATTCTGTTTAGATGATGGGATGAAAACCTGCAGAGGAGCAGGAAATCAACCAGTTAAGCGTGAGGCAGATATCACTTTATAAGCAGGAAATCTTTATTTTCTTGCTCTTTGATATTCAAAGAGACTTCCCATCTTAGAGAACATGGCCCTTTTCTTTATCAGCGCTGAAGTGGTGCAGATAACACTGAGACAATCAGTTCTGGTCGCACACTAATGCTGAGTGCATCCACAAATGCACATAAATTCACACACACTCCTACATAATATAACCCCCCCTCCCTCCCACACACACACACACACATACACACACAGATCAGATTGTAGTGATGAAATTCTCTCTTTCACTGCATTATGTTTCAATTTCATTACTCACTCTGTGGCTGAGTCACATTATTTACAGAAACGCCTGCCATCAGGTGCCCACACAAAGGCCTCTTATTTCTGATCTGCCACTTACGCATAAAAGCGCAAAATGATATACATAAACGCAAGCACACATACACACCCATTTACATTTAGGATTAATTCCCTACCCACAATGATCCAGGCGTATAACCTGACATCCAGTGACAAGGCAAACTATAATAGCACACATTAGAGAAAATGACACAGAGTCCTTGGATGTATAAGCATGCTGTATGACCACACACACATGCACGCACACACGTACTAACACACACACGTACACAGGTAAGGGTTATCAGATTCCACCGTGTCTCCACGATACTACATCACTGAGTCATTCACCTTGAATGTGTTCATGTGTACAAGGCTTTTCCAAACTGGACACAAGCCAATCAATCAGCCTCCACTTCCGACTGCCAGATTTGCCAGTTTACAGGCAGACTGCAAACTGGCAAATGCGGGTCATAGTGCCGGCATGTTAAGGCATGGTGCAGCATGCACATAAATATAGCAGCAAAAGCACAATCATATGAAAGGCACATGCACACTTGAGGTCATTCACAAAAGACCAAAGTTCTCAAATGTTGTCTGAACAGAAACAGCCATAAAAGAACTTTTCCTGAATAAAATAGTCAAAAATTGGCCTCATTTTGATTTAAATCAGGAACTATCTGATCAAAGAGCAAGCAAGCAAAAGTATGAATCTGACCAGGCATTCGATACAAACTTTTACCAATTAATATGTGCTATGAACACATTTCAATCAGTACCATAAAAGTATTAAGGTTTGATACCCAGACCCATGCATACACAGACACACACATACTGTACAGAATTGGCTATTGGTGCTTATTGAATCAGTAAGTGTTGTGTCAGCAGTGGCATCTCTCCAAAGCTAACTTAGAGAAAGTGAAAGGAGAAAGAGTCTGCTCAGAGGCTGAATAAACAGGTGAGAGTTGTCATAACATCCCACATATCTATAATTTCACCGCTGCAGGCTGAACTGTAGCAGTTATATTCATACTGCACACAATGCCCTGATTTATACGGTGAATAATGTTTCCAACAGTCGCAAGTATAGGGTGGCCTGCTGTATACAGAAAAATTATATGTGGCTTTTAGCACACTTATGTCTAACAGTATTATCTAGAAATGTGATCAACACCATGGTGCTGAAACATAATTACTAACATTGTGTTGGCAGCTGTTGAAATTTGCTCTCAATGAAGCATACGTAAGCTGTGTGTGCTGCACACAAGCTGCTTCACAGACAAAAACATTGTTTGTGGTTATTTTGCAGTCGATCTCGGCGCCTTTTCCTTGCTGACAAGGTGAAGAAGAATGTGCACCTCCCATCGACTGCTTCTTAAGGCCTTCGCTCTCTGAAAGGGGTGATGGATGCAGATACCTCATCTACTGCACATCATTGTCTGTCTTCACCTGACCCAGTGACAGCGTTGGTGAGGGGCATCTGGGCTAAGCGGGTGTAAAAAGGGTTAGCATCAGTACAATTCTTATTCACATAACCTAAAATAACGATTGTTTTACATCAAATCAATGTAAGAGAACCTTTTATTAGCAAAAGATCTGATTTTAAACTTTGAAGAAGAGTCACACTGAATTAAAACTGAACCAACCACAACCCTGGTATTTATGCCAGCCCTCATTTTCTGACTATTTTTGAATTAACTCAGCTCCACTGCATTTGACCTACAGCCATGACCTCATATACCTATCAATTGAAACTATCTTCACTACTACATTGAAGTTTTCACTTGCATATACTTGTGATTTTGATTTTATTTCCGCCTGCATGTATCAGTGTCCTCAACATTTAATAATTGCCATGATGCAGCTTTTTAAGCCAAGAGTTTGTGTGTGAGTGAACCTTTCTTGTTAATATAGTTAAAACAGGCACACTTTTAACAACAAGTGATGTCAATGTTCAGGATGGTGAAGGGTAAAGCAATTTCCTCACAGGGGATAATAAAGACTTCTATTAATATTCCAACAATCAAAAACAGTGCCAAATTTGTTTTTTTAAATGTGACATCACCTTTGACATCAGAAACAAAATGCAAACGTACAGTTTCCTGCTGGACACTATGCAGTACGTCAACCTGCTGGGCGCAGACGTACTACACAGAGCCATGATTTTTACGAGGACTAGATAACCTACTATAGCAGTGTGTGTGGGTACAAATAGATATCACAGGCCTGACCACGGAGCGCACTCCCAGATACAATGGAACTGGGAGAGATAGAGTTACCGGAAGGCAGACAGATACGTCAGGGCTACTCCTGTACAAAGACAGATTCAGTCCTTGCTGTCTTGCTGCTCCCTCCTGTTGATCTCTGCTTGGCAGCGTGGACCGCAGTTGAGAAGGCCGATCAATAGCACACACTAAAGCCATTCTCACCCAGGATAAACACAACCACACCTCTAGACTGTCAGCGTTGCTGCTGACAACAAAGTCACAGACTCGGATGCACAAGCTGCTTGAAAACGCCTGGTCTTCCTTCTCTTTGAGGGTCTACGGATAGAGGGTGTCATATGCTGTAGAGATTGTAAAGTCCCATGAGGAGAATATGAGTTTTTTTTTACACGTTCATGTTAGATTATAGAGCATACCTCTTAAACAAACTGGTAAAATATTCCATTAAGTAGATGTGCAATCTCTACTACATGGCACTGACGGCCTACAGTGTGCTTTGGATGTGTACTCATGCATATTCTCCTTTATCGCAGCGCTTCATCACTTATCCCTGATTAGAAAATGTACCACTGCTACATATTGAGCTGCCTTATTGGATTCTTCAGCTTCTGTGATAACTTGTATAAAAAATGAGCATCAGTATTCGGGTGGCCTACAATCAGATTACAGTGGCACCTTTCCAAAGCCTTCTGTCTATTGCAATCACATTATTTTCAGCAGCATGAGTCGCCGGGCTTGCAGGGTCTCTTTTCTTGACCTGAGTGTTCACAGAGGAGGATCCCAACCTTGTGCTCTTCTTCTGCTCTGCAATGTGTCAAATACTCTAATCTGGGCGGCCTGAGCTGCTCTAACACCGTTTGTGCTGTATTCAGTTCACACCTGCCTCCTAACTGTGTCATGTAGTACTCTTTCCGCTGCACGTGCTGATCCTAGATATTTTTAAAATGCTCTCCATCAAGAATTTACTTTTAGTTTTTTTCATAAAAAAAGGGGAGGGGGACATGGTGAAGCACACTGGAGATCCTGTCTGTAACCTCTGGTTTTGACATTCATGAGGTTATGCTCTCCTCAGAATGACGTAGAGTTCAGACGGACGGTTAGCCGTAAATATGTTTAACGGTCTGACGTGCTAAGTGGCTCATTAATATTGAACATCATAGGAAGTCTGTGTTTATTTTACCTTTCAGCGTGATTCCTTCTACCTAGTAAGATGTGTGCAGCACCTGAATAAGCACTGTAACATATCTGAACCAGATTCATGCAAACAATTGATTGTTTACCTACAACCCCTCCCAGTCTGTCCCTGCTTAACAGCAGTCCTCGTGTTGATTTACTAAATCATCTATGGGTTTATCCAGGAGGGCCCTCACCTGAAACCTCCCATCAATCCCACACACCCTCGCCTGCACGTATTTGCCCCTCCCTCTCCCCCTCTCTCCAACACCATCCGTCCATCTCCCCTCCTCCCTGTCTGCCCGCACTAAAATTCTTCCTCTGCTGCTTGTGTCTTTATCCCTCTCTATCTCTATCATATGTGCAAATAATAACAAACTGTGCAAACACCCCTGACAATGACATTATTCCCTTTTCTCTTTTTCCTCTCATTCTACAAGCCATGCCGCCCTATAAATAAGCACTATCACAGCGTTTCTCTCTCCCGCCTCTCTCCTCTCCATCCCTCTCTGCCTCCTACTCACACACATATACATACTGCCAAACAGCATCATAAATCAAGGGATGGGAGGAGGGAGTGAGGGAGGGGGGGAGTAGGAAGGGAGGTGGGGGATGCAACCACACACACAGTAGCACATTTTAACACATATCGTCTCTGACATCTTGCCTGTGTACAGCTACTGTGACCATACATCCACAGCTTGCTTACACACAGCAAAGGGCAAGAAGCAAAGCACCTCACACACGCATATGCACTTACATATACAAAATCCTAGTCCCTACACAAACCCTCGCTCCTGCAGGACCCCCATCCTCCCCCCCCCCCTCGTGTCCCAACCCCCCCTTAGTCCGCAATGAGAGAGGAAGAGAAGTGGGGCTTACTCAATGTCCTGGAGCCGATGCATCCCATGGTGTATTCACAAAGGCCCTGGATACAAGCGTGGAAGTGTTACCCAGACACCGTGCATTCTCCCTCTTCCTCCTGCGACTCTCTCTTTCTCTCGGCTCCGGCTTCTTTTTCTTGCTCTCCTGTGCTCTCTCTTTTTCCTCTCTCCCTCCTGCGCTTGCTCGATCACTCTCTCTCTCCTTCTCTCCCCCCCTCTCTCTCTCTCTCTCCCTCTCTCTCTCTCTCTCTATCGCTCCCTCCCGCTCTCTCCGGTGCAGTGTCTTAGAAGAGATCCAGTTAGTAAGTCAGTATGCCTGAGGGAAATAGATTATGACTAAATAAAGATTTGAGGCATTATTATCATTATTTAAAACATATTTGTCATATTTGTTTTTTTTTTAATAATAGGTATCAATATCACTGCCAATGTGTTACCTGTAACATTCAGTTTAAAATGTCTGGCAATCACTACATTTATTTAAACAATTTGAGTTATTGAGATTGACAATGATCATATGATTAGATAATTTGTAAAAAAAAGAAAAAAAAACCCATTAAGCTCAAAACAACCACAGGCACTAAATCTAATGAGAGGTTAAAACAACAATTAGATTGACTGTGTGTGTATTAGGTTGCCACTAGAAGATCAATACCACAGTGCTGAGAGTGCCCGGCTGCCATTGTTGAAGATATCTCTGCACTGCTGTAATATTGTTGAGCTAAAATGGGGGATTCTCTCTCTGTCTCCCTCTCTTGTGTGCGCTCAGCCTAACAATGCACTGCAGCGGTTTCCTCGCGCCTCTCCCCTCTCCATCTCCTTCTCAATCAGCCTCCTCCTCCCCTCCCTCCCCCCTCTCTCTCACACTGATAGCTCCAAAAATCCACACACATACACCAATACTAAACAATCCTGGAAAAGAAAAAAAAAAAAAAAAAAACAGCAGAGGGTTTTCCTTCACAGTCAAGCCGCTGCTGAGTCTCCACCTCTTTCTCTGTCGTCTCTCTGTATTGATCCGCCCCTCACTCATCTCTGCGCCTGTTTCTTGTTTCTGTTCATTCTGAATCACATCCCCAGATAATCCTCTATCCCCTCCTTTTTTTGTGTGTTTGCTCCTCTTACCTCCACTCCCACTACCTACCTTCCCTCAATTCTGGTGAAAAAAAAACAATGATGAGAGACTCTTTTATCTACATCTCTCACATCAAAACCTTCCCTCTCAATCCACCTGTCTCATTTTAGTTTCTTTCTTTTTTATTTAGTTCTTTTCATCACATCTCCCAGTCTTTCTTACCCCTCTGACTCATTTTCTGTCTTGGCAACCCCTTACCCCTCTCTTTGGCTCAAATTTATATGTGCTATTTCTATAAGTGTTTGCCCAGAAAATGACGCAGGAACAGTCTGGACAGTGAGAAAGCGGTAGGGGGGGAGGGGGTGGGGGGGTTGCATGTGTGGTCAGTCATGTTTTGTTGACTTTACACACATTGGGTGAAGAAGAAAGAGGGGGAAGAGAGCAGGACAGATGGAAGGACGGAGAGAAAAGGACACGGGCAGATGGGAGGAGTGATGGAAAAGGAAAGCAAAGAACAGTTGAGTCATGTGCGAGAGGAGAGGTGTGGAGAGAATGCTGTGTGAAATAAAAAATTAGCACTTCAGAATGGACGGAGCAACAAGACAAACAATGCAGTCGCTTAGTTTAAGAGTTTGATACAAGAAAGAGATACAGGATGTGCATGGATGTGGATGTGTGACTTGCCTAACATATCAAATCACACATAATCCAGCCAATCCCTACACTGTGGGTTTATATATAGATGTGTGTGTTAACTCTTTCTGTTGGTTTTCCGCTACGGGAGAGGAGACGAGGTTATAGGCTGCTGCAGGGGTCAGCCTCGCTCTGGGCTGTTGGCTCACACATCCTGATTCTGGTTTAAAAAAAAAAGAAAAAAAACAACACTACTACTCCCCTCTAAGATGTGTAATTGCTGCTGAAGGAGTCTATTGTCGTCAGCCCCCGTCTCCCTCTCTGGCTTTCTATTCCCCATCCATCTGTCCATCGTTCTGTGTCTGTCTGGAAGTCTCTATAATGCTTCAGCCAGTCTCCCTCATTTCACCGTGTTATGTTTTTTGTTGAAATCACGGGTTAATTTGTATCTATCCTGCTTTTCCTTATCAATACGATTCATAGTTGGTTCTTATTTTCTGTGCACATTCTTCCGTATCGAAGGTAAGACTTACTTAACCCTGTGCACAAGCTCGGTCAGATTACTTGCACACATGCGCGCACACGTTCTTTACGGTACACCTGTGACAACGTGGTGATCTATGATATGGACCATCAATGCGAGACAAGGTCAACCACAGAGGGAAGGAATTCTTGACACTAATCTCACCCGTGATACATGGGCCATTCACAGACATGGCTGCCTCTCACCATCTTTGCCCGCTTCTTCCCAACTCTCTCTCTCTCTCACACACACACACACATATTCACACCGCTGCTAACAAAGCATGTACGCTGGCATGAAACACACGACACAGATGACTGCTATCATGTTCCTGTCAGCATGTCTCTTGTTTTCTTATCTGGGGGTGATGATGCCGTGCTGAATTTAAATGCAACTGCTCCGTGTTTAATATTATCTCCGAGACCCGTACACACCTCATTCCTGTAATCAGTGACTTTCATGTACCTGTCACTATCTGTCTATCATCTTCCTGGCTGTTATGTTGGTTGAACCTCAAGGATAATGAATAACAGCTTTAATACTATCTTGTTCAGGCACTCCAAAGACGTTCTGCACTGATGACTGGAAACGCTTGTTTCCAAAGTCATTCTAAAAGTAGGCTAACCAATTTTTCTTTATAAAAAAGTCCTTTAAAAAGAGTTTAAAAAGAATACTTTGTCACTGTTCCCTGCTTTCCATATATCTCTGTCTTTATTCTGTGCTCTGCTGAACCTGTGTGTTACTGTATTGATTGGAACCACATGTTACGCATTTGCCCCTACGGAGCCGCCAAGTTAGTTAGACGGAGAATGTGTGTGTGTGTGTGTGTCTTGAGGTGGAAAGGGGGGGGGGGGGGGGGTGTCTGACAGCCAGCGGCCTGCATTGGGTTTCACACGAAGAAGGAGAGGGAAAAAAATGTTAGTGAGGAAGGAGTACGGGAAGGGAAGTGAGTAGAGGCAAGAGGAGAGGAAAAGATAGATGGGTGGGAAATGCTGTGCGGGTTGTTTTTGAGGTGGGTGGGGACAAGAGAGAGATATAAATATTGTTAGGAAAAGAGGCAGCCTCTGATAAGGAGTCCTCTAATGGCTGTGCATGTGTGATTAGCTTTGTTTTAGCCAGTGGGAGATAGATATTAAGTGTATTTTTAGTTGATACTTTTGGCTGACAGTTTTATACTCACTTGAATTCTTCAGCACACAGTTTTTTTTTTTGGATGTTTTATATTTGTGTGTGGGTGGCATGGAATCTCTGCACTCGTAACGTTTATGTGATGTGTGTTTGGCAAAGCAAAACATTGCGTATGAGGAGTTCCCAACTCTCCTCTATTATTTACAATTCTCTTTCCTTCTCTCTTGCAATTACCCTACATTCTCTTCTGCTCCAGCCCTCCTCGTCTAGACCACCACCGCTGCACTGTTTATCCTCAGAGATGGCTCTGTGTCCGGCTTGTTTTTCCTGCCTATTCTCCTCAACATCAGTCTCTTTTAAGAGCCATGCCAATATCTATGTGCTTCCACTTTGCACTGCCACCTGTCTTTTATTTCATTCCTAACTGATGTGGATTTGCTTGCTGTCAGAGATTCTGGAGGGGAATCTTCTTCCCTCTAGGCATCTCAGTCTGGCTGTGTACGGCACGGTCATGTGTATCAGTCTGACATCTGCTGGAAGGAGCGAGCAATGCAGTCTGACGCCAGCTCTGAATGGAAGCCAGTTTGGCAGCAGAGAGATTTTTCCCTCTGAGTGCTGAGTGAAGAGACCATGTTCTGCAGGTCCTCATCCCGTCTGAAGTACGCCTGGAATTTCTGCTTGACGGCTAAATGGTTTTTGTTACTGATGTGAGAAGATTTGTGTATGATTTTGTAGAAAAGGCGCCAATAATACATCAACAGAGGAAAGATGGACGCAATGCAATAAAAAAGTGAACGTTTTTAACTACTGATATGGAGCACAAGTAATGTGCCTTGAGTGCTACACCTTTAAAATGCATTTACTTGGGTGTGAGCGCTTAAAAACATTTACCTTTCATTCAAGTGACTTCCTACTTTTCCTTTGTTGAGAAAATGAATGTTTCCAGAGAGAGAGAGAGGGGGAGAGAGAGGAAGACAGGGAGAGAGACTATGCCTCAGTGCAGGTCGGAAATGATCCAAGATCAGGATATTAACTCTGAGCACAGAGATATTATGAGCAGGTACTGACTCACATGAGCGGCAGGAGGTGAAGAGGGAGGAGCGGAAAGAAAGATGGGAAGGGAAATAAAAGTGCAGCCTATGGAGGGCAGACTGAGAAATGGAGGGATCAGGGGAGGAAAAAGTGGTGTGTGTGTGTGTGTGTGTGTGTGTGTGACTATATGTGTGGACAGAAAAAAATGCAGAATTAAAGAGAGAGAGAGAGAAATATGGCACTTCGGGGAGGGAGGGGAGAGGAACTGTTCATTCCAAGGTTTGGCTGCATTCCAGGCTGTCTGGCTCTGATTCTGACGGCCTCCTGTTTTTTTTTTTTTTTTCTCTTTTTGTCTTACCTCCAGACTGACTGACTGGACCCCAAGGCTGCCTTCTCTCTGCCTGATCACAACTTTCACAATTTCAGTCACCATGGTGGCACCGCCCAGTGTTTGCAGCTGGCTGAAAAAGGGCAGAAGAGCGTCACACATTGTGTCACCTCAGCTTCCTCACTCACCTCACTGGTCAAACAGAAAGCTCATGAACTGGAATTTGGAACGACAAACAGACCAACTGTAAAACATGAGCCCGGATAGGGTGAATTTTTTTTCCCCTGCCCAGCACCAGAGTTCCTTTGGAAAGCTTGAAGTGGAAATTTGACACATTTTTTTGTCCCAGTGGAAGTGGGGAGAGACTGGAAACATTCCTTGCGGGACAATAGGCTATCAAAGACCCCAATGGCCACTCCCTGTAGTTCACAGGCATGAGTCTGGCAGCAACAGGTTACACAACAGCTACTGCACAGAGGTTTGCATGTAGTAGAAACCAGTCGAGAGTTTGCCAATGGGTTCACAACGTGAATCAAGTGCAACTCTGCTGTGTCTCAATCTGTATGTCATATGGTGATCTGTGAGCTAGAGGCAATCTCACTGAGGTGATATGAGTCAGACCATACGGTACACACTTGGTGTCACTGGAGAGAATTTTGACATGTTATTTTGTCTCATAAAGAAAAGAAAAACTTCTAACAGTTGAGAGAGATAAATGCAACTGTTTTCAATGCTGTGTTTCCTGTTTATCTATGAATATGTTGAAACAACGCAGATAGGTATGCAAAAAACATTGATATTGATTATTGTTTAATCTGTTGGTTATTTTCTCAGTTAATCGATCCATCCTTTGGCCTATAAAATTATCATAAAGTAGTAGAAAATTACACATTTTTCAAAATTTCCTAAACCCCCAGTTGATGTCATCAAATTGTTTTGTCTGGCCAACAATGCAAAACCTAAAGATATTCAGTTTATTATAAGACAAAGAAAAGCAGCAAAGTTTCACAATTGAGAAACTGTATTTTAGCTTGAAAACTGACTTAAAGGATCAATCGATTATTAAAGTAGTTGCCGGTTATTTTTCAGTTTAACCACCAGGTATATATCTGGTAAAATCTTGAAATCTTGAGTTGGTTTGCCTTAAGAACAGGTGAAATAGTCTCTTTTACTGTGCATTATATATTCAAATGAAAATGTAAACACTTCTACATGTAAAATTTTTAAATGTTTTAATAAATGTCAAATAAATGTTTTAATAAATGTCAAATGAATGTTCAAATAAATGTTCAAAGACTCGATAAAAGTCATGTCAAGAGAGATTTCTTGCAGTGTTCAACCAATGACTCTACCTGAAACTGTGATATGACTCAAAGGTGCGGGCTACGTGATTCCCCGAGGGTGTGTGCATGTGTGTGTTGTGTGTGGGTGAGACATAAAAAGATATCATATCATAAAAGTGGTTGATATGCAGGATGGGATGTGTCATTTTCCGGGGTAACACCATGTTGATGGCACTCACATCTGTACTATCAGGACACACAACATATAAAACTTGAGAAAGAGCCATAAAATGTAATTACTCTCTTTAATTAAATGTAGTAATAATGCATATAGAAGCAATCCAGGTCCTTGCATGTTTACTTCCTTAGTGCAAAGAAAATAACAATGGGGCAGCATACCAAATGCAAAAATGCATTTCTATTCTGATCGTCAGCCTTGCTTTCTGAGGCAAGTGAACAAGAGGCATAAAACTAATCTTGTCATTTTTCTCTGGAGGTACATAAAAGAATAAACTGCCAACTTATTCCACAGGGCAGCCCTGTTTGAACATACTTTCTTGAGCTGTTGAACCTCCTTGCGTTAAAACCCCTGACTGCTTTTAACGTCTGTATCTAATCAAGCCTCTTGCCCCATTATCTCTCCCTCCCTCTCGCTCCCTCATTCCCTCAGTCTGACCTTACAAGGAGAGGCAACAGGGTTGATGTCATTGAATGAAGAATGCTGCAAGAATCCAGAGAGAAAAGAGAGCGGGAGGAGGAGGAGGAGGGGTCTGACTGGGCAGTTTATGAGCACACACACATACACACACAGAAACACACACACATAGAAAGAGAGAGAGAGAGAGAGAGAAAGAGAGAGAGAGAGGGAGAGAGAGGTGCTGTTTACATTGTAATACACAACTCCTCAGCCAAAGTTAAACGAGAAAGAACTTGTTTGGAAGGATGGTGTCATTCCTTTTCCAGTCTGAAAAGCACAGGGGGAGGGTCTAATAGCTGGAGAGGGGAAGAGAGAAAGAGAAGTTACCATTACAGACAACTCTTATTACTCAGCTTGAAACTAGAGAAAAAGAAGAACAAAAGGAAGAGGGGGAAGTAAAAGGGAGAGCCACACTGCACTGCAGCTGTATTAACAGGGTAAGTAATTTTCATCTGTAGTGGATCAGGATTAATAGGAAGAGGTGGTACTTTTTTAGGGCAGATTGCTACAGGTTACCTAATAAGGTAAAGTCTTTTGTCAATGCAAGTATGATGATATATCAACTACAGCACTGATCATCACTGATGGGGGGCTGTTGTTAACATCTTTAAGACAGTCTGTCATGTGGCAGCATTTTATAGGCTATGGCATAATAAAACTACTGCATACTCTGGTTGAAAGATACCTCTCGGTGGGTGGTGGTTCGTTGTTTGCCTGTCTGATCAGGAGATCACCGTCAATGTATACTTAAGGTTGCTACACCAGCTGATGGACACCGACGATAAGGAGTGGGCTATGCGGAAGCTCTTACAGGAAGCCCAGCCAAAAAGTTGACTAAGCTAGGCTAGCTAGCAATGCAGTAGTGCGCTGGCTAAATTATTAAAGTTGGTGTCAGCACAGTTAAGGGAAACCATATGAGGTAAGACCAAAAACGGGGCGGCGTTAGTCCCTTTCGCCACCCAAACCTGCTGACTGACCGAAGCTTATAGCGTTAGGTGTGTTAGGTAGGGGTGTGTGCGAGTGGTCCACTGAAGCTAGGCTAACATTACCGTTGGCGTGATTGATGATACGCAAGAGAGGCGACGTTTATCACAAAAAGGTGGCTGTTTGTTCAGACTTGCAGGTGAGTGGCAGTTGTCATTCAGTTGACAGCGGTTTGAAATTGAGAGCCAACGTTTGCGGAAAGCTGGTCAAACTCGGGTTGACGGACAAAGACAAAGCTAACGCTATTCGAACCTTATATGTGGTACGTTGAATACACTACTGTTGGCTAACGGTTAATGTATACGTCATTAACGTTTAGCCACCTAAGATAACGTAGCTGGAATGTAACGCAACGTAAGCCGTGCTGGCCAGCTTTAGCTAAGAAAACCATCGTTTTCCTCATACTTTACCTGGCTAGATAACGATGAAGGGTGATTATTAATTAACCTAACTGCGTTTCTTTCTTATACTGTGCTTGTGACTCATTTTTGCTGCCAGCTGTCAAAGCAGTGGCTAACCCTGTCTAATCAATCGGTTGCCAAGGTGATTGCAGTACCAAGGTACAGTATTGATAGGGTCAAGGAAATAGAAATCTGTTATCAAATTGTTTTATTGGCACGTTTTTCTGTTGTGCTGGGCCCATATTGAGGAGGCCTATAAGTATAAACGTCTTCACTAGTAAATAGCCTTTATACATACCTAGTTTGGTCTCATGTGAGAGGAGAAGCTACGCCACAGCTCTGTGCTCTACTGAGGGATGTTGGGAGATTATTGAGAAGCTGGGTCTAGATTACTACAACTTTAAGAATGTAATGTAATGTGAATAAATGCTTTTGCCGCACAGCTGTGCATTGTTTTTCTAGTTTGCTCTCTCATCAGCTAAGCTGGATAGGAGGAGAGAGCCTCATCCCAATGCCACACTGCTGTAACTTAATGCGAGAAGGCTCTGCCGTGAGTTAGTCTGAGGTTAGTGTGGTGCTTCTGTATGAGAAGACTAGGATTATGGTCACTGATGCCTCAGTAAATTTGAGAGGTATATTAAGATTTAGGAATGAAGATGTTCTGTGAATGGCTGCACACTTTCCTGTATGACTGGGGAATCCTTAATTGTAGCCTCTGCATGTCAAGACACACAAGCTATTTTCAGGCATCTCTTTGCCTTAAATCACTGCATGACTAACTCTCTATCTTATGACTTTTCTTTGGCCTACATCACGCTATGTTAGTGCTGGGAGGCAAGGCTGTTTGGGTGAGGAGCCCACTGGCTGATGTCATTACCAATTTTGAAATGTTGCCCGTTCAATTATTCATCTAACTGCGGCCTGAGAGGGAGCATAACACTGGTGCTCAATGAATGTCCAGTGACCTGTAAGATTGGACTCAAAAGGGTTGTTTGTCCCCGCATTAGTGACCCTCGGCCCAGACACGCTTTCCCAGAAACTGGGTGTGCTATTAACATCAGAACAATAGAGAGTTTCATCAACAACACACTAGTCACTGATACAATGACTGACCAGACATGGAAAAAATTACTAGAAGTATTATCAGAAATTCAGGTTCTCTGCATAACTTTGTGAAGAATTACTGTGCCCACACATTTCAATTTTTTTTATTTGCTTTTTTAGAGGCAAAGGACTTTAGTTCAATGAGGCACCATGCTACAACTCTTCCTTATAAGACCTTTTAAGAGGCAGTAGCACAGTATAAAAATCAAATTTACTTCCTCTATAACCACAAGGCAATGAACCACTGCTGAGTTAAATAGTTTTCCTTTTGAAAAATGCGTTAAACTTCTCCTTAACAGCTTACTGCATCACGTAGTCTGTGCTCTCAGAGGAGACAGGGTGTTCAAGTGAAACTGTCAACAGACAAAACACAGAGATAATATAAAGTGTGCCACAAAAGAGCTTAGTTTTGCTTTTGTTTGTTTGCACTCTTTAATAGCCCATATGGGACTTAAAACGCTGAGTCTCAAGCCCTTGTTTCAAGTCTATAAGTAGCCTCTCGGTTTCCAGGGCAGTGGTTCTCCAAACACGTCGATGAGTGCCACAGCTCTGCTAGTTTTTATATCCCGCAAGGTTGTTTAGTTAGGCTAATTGCATTCACCCCAATCTCATGAGTAAATCAGATAAGATAGAATGAAAACTAACTCGCTGCCCTGTATTAACCAAATCAGGGTTGAGAACCAATTTTACAGCCTGTCAAAGCTGTTCAGCCATGTGGAGTTTATATTAAGTTTAAAACCCTCAAAGTACAGTATATGATTTATGCTTGGGCCTTAGCTAAAGGCTACTAGATGACATCTTCCATCATAGCTGTAAAATAGAAATGATTAAACGCAGCCTCAAGTGATGTCATTCAGTTCAAGTGGTGGAAGAGATGAATGAGAGGTTGAGGGAAGCGCAAAAATAAAAGAGATAAAACGATTGTGGTGTGCCACAGATCACAAGTCTGTACATCAAAGTAAAAAGACACAACTGCAGATGGTCAATCAGGCTCTCATCAAGGGAATAAGAATAAAGACGAGCAAGGAAACATGGAGGAAACAGAGAGAGAAGATGATTGGAGGAAAACAAAAAAAAAACAAAAGCTGAAAAGGTGATGTCATTGAGCTTTAGTGCCAAATTTCCTCCACAGCCGAGGGTCTCTCTCATCACAAGGATCAGGTTTCAAGATAGATTTGGGGCTGAGTATGGAGCTGATCTCACCGTTTTAAATCCCTCAGGACTGTATCAAGGAACAGATGGAGACCGACCATGAGTTATCATTACTGTTGAATAATTGAGAGGACTATTGCATATTGTCTCTTAGAGACAAAGTAGCTTAAGTACTGCAATGAAAAGACTAAATCACAGCGACCTTGTCAAGCACCCCTTTTTAGAAAGCCATAATAGACCCAAGTGTTCTGTTTAGAGTAGCTACGCTGTTGATATTCAGACGCACAAGTCTCATTTGACGCCAAGAGGTTTATCGTCCTGACCACAACAAGTTGATCTGTTTTTGCAGTAAGAGTCCTCTCAATTCAGCTTGAAGTAGGCCTTGATACTTGGTTAATGAGTTGCCAGCTATTTTATACATCACGAATAACAACTGTCCTTTCTTTCTTTACTTTGGTTTGTTATTTTCTTTTGCTATTGGTGCAGATATTGATGACTGATGATTCATGCAGTGAGCTAGTAAAATGGAGCTAAGAGAGTCCGAGAACGAGTTTTACCCACTGCTTTTTGTAACCTCTTTGGTGAGACAGATGGTTGAAAGTAGTTGTGTCTTGTCAGGGCATAGCTGACTGTGCAGATTGCTATAATCAATCCATAGTGCTGTTGTAGTCAGATGTATCATCGGTCCTTATTCCCCCAGTCATAATGTTGTCTAGTAACATTGGAATGCTATGACAACATTACCACATTTAACTGTTATTTGTCTAAATGTGTGAAAAATATTCTCTTACCTAAGTATTGTGCATGATGAAACATACATACTCTTACAAGCACGCTATACATATAAATATATAGAGAGCTATGTGATGAAAATGCATAACTAGTGCTCTGACAAAGGATGAATTATGGCACTGTGAGGTTAAACTGGTGTGTTGGTAAGAGGTTTTCCGCATCAGTGATTCATAATGACATGTCTTATGACACAATGCAAACAGTTGACACCTCCACATGCATCATCATAGCCATGGCCAGGACATATATGGATAAAAGCGTTTAACATTAATAAATCAAGCTTTTAAGGAAGCTGAACTAAAAAGCAGAAGAGAGAAAACGTCCCATTGCTTTTTTATTTTGGTGATGTCATGAGCACCAGAGATATTTCATGAGCTCTAAGGGATTTTTTTTTTTGTCTTGTCAGAACTTGAAGCTTTGCCTGTGTGTCCCAACAAAGAGGAATGAGGATGAAAAACTCAAACTTCTTGGTTGATTTAGCTTCTTTTGTCAGCAAGGCTCAGTTTACAATAATAAATTTTCAAGGCTCTGTCAAACTTGATCCATTCCTGTAAAGGTTGTTTTTCCCAAATGCTATCTCAAGTGTATCCAAGTAAAGAAAACGATTAATACTTTTCGTTTTATCCCACACTGCAAACAAATGTGGCTTTTGGAGAGTTATGGTTGGTAACTAGTCAGCGTTTTGCACAGGGGACATACGTTTTAAGAGTAAAGAAAGGTGAATGTAAGAGCTATAATGTAATATCAATTACATTACTATCTAGAAGATACCATGGTAACTTAATTAACATACTAATGCATGCTTTTTCATCACCTGCAGCTCATTCTGTTACAGATTATGGCTGTGTGACATTTATCCTTTACAACCTGTTAAAGGCTGCATAAATTATCCACATGTTTGTGCTTTAATCATTGCCACAGTTCTAGTCATGATTATTATTGGAAATATTTAACTACTTCACAGCTTCAGGGTGGAATAATTTGTTAAATAGCAACAGTGTGTGAGTTCAAAAGTAAGACAGTCAGTGTGTGTACAGATGTGTGTGTTTGGGGGTCAGAATGAGCAACCATGGTTTTGACTAAAGGTCACGTCCAGGGCCGGTGGTCTTCAGGGAAATGCATTGAGACTTTGTGAGGAATCTCGGTAGAGACACTGAAGTAACGTCAACATTTGTTTAACCATCTGCATGTGTGAGGTAAATATTTGAGCTCACCCTCGTTTTGACGTACCTCACATGAAAATGTTATGATAGTTGTTATCGTCCCTGGTTACGACTGGTCTCTCTCTAGCAAACCTCGGTATCGCTGTGTTTTTATGTCGCTGTAAACAGCCACGAATTAGATATTGTAAATTGTCTCTGGCATTTGGGAGTGCCACTGTGTCTGCTCTGCATACATGGCCTAAGGAATTTTTTACACACTCTTCTCTTATTCCTCTGTAGACCATTTGCTAAGGCTTTTGTGTTTTAAAGGATATAGTAACGCTGGATTTTCAGAATGCCTTGTGGTTGTTTTCTTTTGTTATGTTTCTATTTCACTGAATCCACAAATAGTCCAAACTACATTTTAAGAGACACCATGAGCCACAATAAACCTCCATTTTAATTAGTTTTACTTGAGACTTAAGGGGTCAGGACAGCTGTGTACCTCTTGTAAAGTACGCAGTAGGTACCAATCTGCATAGTGCTCTGTTTTGGCAGTTAATATAAAAGTTAATGTTTTGCACTAACAGGAAATGCTAAACAATATACGCAGATTGAATCGATCAAACTGCTACTTGGAGACGCTTCTGCCAATTTAAAAGTTGGAAACTTACAGAAAGAAAGCAAAATGTTCTCTTAAAAGCTTCAAAGCTTTTCCTTGTTCCCCTGTGGCTTTGATTGTAACTCATTTGTACATCGCTTTGGACTAAGTTTCTGCCAGGTTAATAAAATGTAAATCTACAATTTTTCCAGCTTGAAATGTCGCCTCCATTTTGCAATGCATCATATGACAATTATCCATCAATGCCGTTCTCAGAAATGAAGCACATTTAGTCGGCTTACTGACATCTTTTGTGTAGGTGATTTTGTCTCCTTTCCACCAGTGTGAATACAGTGCAAACTCAAAACCTGGTTACAATTAGTATGTAGTTTGGAATTGTGTCAGGCCAAATGTTTTGTTGATGTGTCATCCCCACTAATTCTCCTGCAAAAGATCCGACGTTCATACGCTGCCAAGGAATGTAAGCCACTGCTGACCTTTGTCAGCATGATTCATGTAGGTTCCATCATGTGGGGTGCGAAAACAAGTCTCCTGAGTCTGGAGTTGTTTGAATTTCACTGCAATCCGTGTTGTACCCTTTTGTTATAAACCAGCCACTCATATGAGAATTCATGTTTTTCTGTCTGGTGTCAAACTGTTGTTCATAATGTTTCTTGTGTTCATCTGCAGATAAATATACAAAATGGAGGACTCCAGTAGCAGCAAGCCGTTCATGGTGACATCCTCTCTGAACTTCAAAGTCACCACCCCGTCCTTCTACAACCAGCCAAAGAAGTTTGCCTCTGTGGCGCCGCCACGGCCCAAAAGTCAGTCACCACCCTCAGCTCCATCACCGACACCAGTAGGCACAGCTGTGATTGGACGAGTGGGAGATCTGCCTCCGCCGCCCCCGTCGCTCTGTGATGGTATTTGCATTTCTTCTGCTATTTTGTGAGCTATTAATTTGTATCCACACAGAGAGCAACTCTCCCTTCTCCCGCCCCTGCTGCTTCTTAAGTTAGAGCATGCAGAGTTTCACAGTTTTTAATATATAAACAAAGACATCAGACGTGTGGTTCTAATGAGTTGTCTTACAGGCAGTCTCTTCAAGTCTTATTGAGCTGTTAGTCAAATGGCGAGATAGACTTAATAGCCACACAGTCTTACACCTCTAAATTTGGATGTGTTCTTATTTTATCTTAGTACATTTTATCTTAGTTGCACTTAATTAGGCCACATGATTGATTTTTAAGATCTCTGAGCTGATCTAATTCACGGACCCAGTCACACCACGTCACCAAATGGAAAACATGGATAGAGATACCCACCTCTGGAACCAGGCAGGACTCTAATTTACCCCGTGACCAACATCTTCCAATACTCTCATACTTTCCATATCCAAACAATCCTTTACACAGTTTGGTTTTTTTGTACTGTCCTGTTTGTTTTTTTGCCATAAACTCATGATGTTGTTAAAGACATTGGATTGGATGATTAGCACATACTGAGTGTAAAGAAACCTTTTCTGTCACAGCATTTAACCAATCAACCCTCCTCATTTTTGTCAGACTTCCCACCCCCACCTCCTCCTCCTCCACTGGATGATGATTTGCCAGCACCTCCCCCCGAATGCCACCTCTCACCCTCTGCCTCCGACGCGCCCCCTCCCGCCTTCCCTGCCCCACCTTCAGTAGCAGATGACGTGCCCCTCCCTGTCCCCCCTGCGGAGAGTGCCTGTCTGCCCACCTGCCCCTCTCCCCCTCCTCCCCCACCTCCTCCGCCGCTCCCTGCCACTGGTACCAGCTTTCCCAATGCTGCTGGGAACCCACAGGTGAGTCATGACAGTCTCTTTACCAAATGAAGCTTGAGTCGGTTTGCTTGCCTGCATGTTTCCTCCTTTCACTTGCATGTACACGTCTTTACGTACAATTGAATAATCAGTTAGGATACTGTAGGACATTGTTGTGGGACCATAGAGAATTCATGGAGTGTGTTCAGGAAAAGCTGTCTTTTGAGATTTTCCCACAAATTACATACGCATTAGTCTGGGGTAAAATACCCAGTTTCATGCTTTTAACAGGATTATTCCCTATATATGTTGCTGAAATAGTTTTTAGACATGCAGTAAATGTTTATTGTAGGCTGACATTATTTGCAGTTGGTTTAGCAATACAAACTGCTTTAATGCATGGAATTAGATGTTTTCTGATGTTGAAAAGTATAAAGTTAAAACAACAGTGTTGGAAGTATTACTCCTGCTGAGTTTATGCCGAATGCTTCTGAGCAAACAAACCAAAACAAATGGAAGTTAAATAACTGAACTTTCTGTATTCCAATCAAGGAAATACAATTTAAAATATCACTCATTTATTCATCATCATCATCATTAATCACTTCATTACGTTTATTTATCATTCACTCTTTCATTCTGGGTTACTGTTCTAAATAATTGTGTAAGTGACAGAATTTTTTAAAAACTGTTTGGTTACATTTCATTGTGCATTTTGTAATAGATGAGAGCACCAAAGTCTGAATGTGGGAACGGATATGTAAATGTCTTGATGTCCATCAACAGTCTGTAATAATTTCTCCTCTTCATCCACTTTTTTATTCTTGGCTCATCCTGTCTTTTGCTTCATTGTGATCACTTTATTTGTGTGTGAATTAATGAACCTCCTGTGATTCTGTCCTCTTGTCTTCCTCTGCCAGAGACTGGTAGAGAAGCAGACTAGCTTTGATAAACAGCTTGACTCTCTGACTGACCTGTTATCTGAGATGGAGACCAGAGGACCTTTCAACCCCAAGGTACAAAACATGGATGGGTGGGGTGTAGAAAAAAAATATGACAGGAAAGGAAAGAAAAGAAATAAAAAAAGGCAGGTCAGTGGAAATAGTTTGGAGAGATGCCATATTGGTTTCATTAGCCTCCATTCATCAACCTTTTCAGGTTGAAAGCTCAATGATAAGCCAAGACTAAAAGAGAAAACAGCACGCGAGGTAGCTGGTGATTCACACTGCGAGAAGAGACACTTGCAGAGAGAGGGATGAACACACAAGTGAGTGGAGAGTATGAGAGTGTGATGAAGCCAGAGTGTGCTGCCAGAGACCCAGTTAGAGGCCCATAAATGGAGAGTGTTCTTATCCAACAGGGAGGTACCAGATCAGGGCAGAATAATGTTTGCTCCAAACCGCAAAATAAATGTCAAAAAGACGAAGCACTTCTGATAAGCTCAAACTGTGGAGCGCTTCCAATGTTTACTTTAATCAAAGTACCTCATTCAGTACAATAAATGTCCCTGCTTGCAGCATTTCAGTGTGCAGTGTTGTATGCTAGATGTTAACTTCCCCCTGTTGAATTATAGTTGATTGTAAATATAAAGTTTATGTTGTTTCTGTCTGCTGTGTTTTGAGGTAAAGGAATCTGTGTACAGATCATTTTATTGCTAATGTTACTGTTTTTGTGTCCTCAGTTACCAAGCCAGTATTCTTCAGCACCAGCACCCAAGCCACCAGCTCCTCCCCCAACAGCTCCAAAACCATCCCTCTCCTTCCTCCCACCTCCTGAGATGGGAGACCGCCCGCCTCCTGCGCCCTGGGCGGAAGAGCTCAAAGCCAGAACGAACCGACACGCCAATCACAACTCCTCACCGAACGCTGCTGCTCAGCCGTTCGCCAAGGCCCCAGCTGTGGCACCCAAGTCTGGTTTCGGGGGAAGAACATCAACTTCTGCAGCCTCCCTGGCACAAAAACTGAACCAAAACCTGAACCAGAACACCACCCCAATCAATGTTGCACCAAAACCTTCCTATCCTTCAGCCACCAGCTCTTTACCTCCTCCTCCAGCAGCTCCTCCTGCACCTCCTACTCCACCAAGCAACATGGCCGCCACCCAGGCCCCAAGTCACATAAAAAGTTCTCCCTTTACCAATCAGGTGAATGTGAACCAAAACCCTCCTGCAGCTGTGCCTCCTCCTCAACCCAAGATGATGACATCTCCATCCTCCTCTTTTAACCAGCCAATGAAATCTCCCCCTTCATCCACGGTACGTTCAAGCTTTTTTTTTTTTTTTTTAAGTTACTAAGAGACTTTTTGCGTTGAGTGTACAGTGGACAGGCACAGGAAGCACAAATAATTTAGTTTATAGTCAACCTATAAGAATTATGCATTTCTGGACATGCACTACCCATGTTTTCAAAGACTACCTACTCAATCGTGAATGACAAAGTACCCTCTAGGCATGCAAGTATGAAAACATGTAAATAATGTATATATGTGTACAAATGGCTGTGTCTCTGTATGTGTTTTGTGTGTGTGTGTGTGTGTGTGTGTGTGTGTGTGTGTGTGTGAGCAGCCCTCACCCCCTGGCCCAGTTGCTATCCCAGGTGGAGGCGTCCCTCTGAACATGAGGGAAGTGGAGGAGCTGGAGAGAATGACCAAGGACTTCATTAAAGATATGGACAAACATGCACCTGTCATCACCTCCCCTCCTACAGGTACACACACACGCATATAAACACAGTGGTGGCTGTAATATTCATGGTGAAATTAAATCTCCCCTCCAGTTAAAAATGTGTTTTGCTTATTGTTACTTCACATGTACCATCACTGTACAGAATTATGCATGTGCAGAGTTTGTTTTTAAATTCATCTGCTGAACGGAGGAAGTTTTTCTGCGTTCACCTTGAATCTCTTAAGACTGTGTACTTACGAGCAGGATTTTGTTTGGAAGTCAATCCTGGCCCGCTATGCAACTTACAGATAAGAGTGACACAGAATTAACACAAGCGGAGTAGAGCAGGAAGAAGCCTGTATATATGAATAGTTTTGTTTGTATATTTCACTCCTTTCAGCCCTTTCTCTCTCTCTATTCATCCCCCTTTCAGAGGTTTGTGGGAAGTGCGGTGAGGCTCTGTCCCGTACTCAACCGGCGGTGAGGGCCATGGATAAACTCTTCCACTCCAACTGCTTCTGTTGCATGAGCTGCCATCGCCCCCTGCAGGGCATGCAGTTCTATGACAGGGATGGCTCACCTCAGTGTGAGGACTGCTACATGGTAAGGAGACATTTGAAAATTTGAATTGTTCATATTACATATGAAGTTCGTAAATTCAGTATGTGAAATGATTAAAAATATTAAGTTCTGAGTTGATAGTCACTGCACAATTACTCTAATATGTAATTCTGTGCTCCTTATTTTCCCATGGAATTGATTTCGTAAGGAGACATTGTCTAAACATTACAGTTAGCTCACACATAACGGAAAGTTGCTCTACACTGAAACATTTTATTATTCTAACTTTTAATGTAGCTACAACTAACATGTTGACATAGTCATGTGTTTTTAGTGAAAAGGAAGTCTTCCACTGTTACAAGCGTCATTTCAAATGTTCAGTAAATACTTAAACCGTGCAGAATGTGCCAAACAATGTTGACACAGTGAATATACCATGTGATATTTTTCCTTCTGTTCCTCCTCAGAGTTCCCTGGCGGTGTGTTCCCGATGTGGGGAGAGGATCACAGACCGTGTGCTGAAGGCGGTGGGCCAGTGTTTCCACGCCCAGTGTTTCCGCTGCAGCACCTGCTCCTGTGTACTTGAGGGGGCGCCCTTCATCACCGATGACAACAACAACCCCTACTGTGTCCAGGATTATCACAGGTGGATACAAAAAGAAAATTCATCTCTATTCTGTATAAGAAAAATACGCCATTGAACTGAGCATCAGCAACAGTTCTCGCTTTCGATTAACTGAAAATTTGTACATCTCCTGGTAATAAAATATGGATAAAATAATTAGATTTAAGGGATTAACCTCCACTATTACTGGTCAACACGACCAAAAGCAACAAATTTATTTTGGCTTCATTAGAATACGTTGATTTTAGTGAATGTATGAGAAATGTGACTGAAGTGCATCTTTCCACCTCTCTATTTCAGGCGTTTCTCCCCTCTGTGTGTGAGCTGTAACGAGCCCATTATTCCAGCTCCAGGCAGCGAAGAGACAGTCAGAGTGGTGGCTCTCGACAAGAACTTCCATCTCAAGTGTTACCGTTGCGAGGTGAGACATTTGCTAAACACCAAATTGTATCAAAACATACACTCATCAAGCATTTTATTAGGAACACCTGTCCAATCTAATGTAATCCAATACAACAGCTCTGCTGTAAATTCTACTTTTTGAAGCTTATACATTTTCCGTTTTTCTGATATTGTCAGAAAGGTGATAATTCTACTTTATGTTTATTTTTGAGGTTGCAGTGGGTGGTGGTGTGCTGGAGTGCATTATATTGAAAAGTGTTCCTAATATTTTGTCCACCCCAATGACATACATAAAGAGAGCAATACTGAGCTGAGCATCAATAATGATTAAGTGCTCAGTGAGTGTACATCATACAGTCTATTCAGCGCTCTCCAAGAAGTGTCCCAATGCTAATAAATAAATGTATTTATTGATTCTGCAGGACTGTGCTCGCCCCCTCTCCATAGAAGCGGATGAAAATGGCTGCTATCCGTTGGATGGTAAGATCCTGTGTATGAAGTGCCACACCCAGCGAGCCAAGCGGGCCGCGCAGTGATTGATGGGAAGCGTCCGTCACTCAGTTTAACTATGAACCAAATCCAAAAAGCACAGGATTCATTCAGCTGCCGTTTTGCCTTTGCAACAGGGCTTTATTCAGTATATGTGCGCAGGTGTGAGTGTGAATGTGCTGTGTGAAAAAGGTATGTTTGCATGCAGATACAGTGTAGTATTCCCGCGTCTTTGTTCAAATCACTTTAGTGCAGAGGTAATGTTCTGCACTGACATAAACTCCCCTCATTTTTTTTTATTTCTAAACTCTGATTCTCCAGTTTCTCATCTAGCCTTCTTTGTGCGCTAGAGCATTTTCTTTTTTTTTTTTGTGCCAATTCAATGTTTACGCTAAAAATTTCAGCATAACTTGCACAAGAACAGCTTGGTCAAAAGAGCAATCTGAGGAATATAAAGTTGCCTTTCTTTATTGTTTGCCTCAGTATTGTGACTGGCACCATGTACTAAGATATATCCATCTTAAAACTTTCACTGCTTGTCTCTCTCCCTATGAGCATCATAATTGTATTGACGCTACAGAAATCAATTATTGCCATAGGGTGATGAGTATCAGGAAACTCCCATTTGACCATTCCTCAGATTTCACCACTCCAGTAGGCTGTGGGTAGAGAACATCTTGTAACACTCTGGCAGTTGTTGTGCCTGCAAGCATGGTTGATGATGCTTTCCTGCCTAGAAAGTGCTTTCCATCAGCCATTCTACTCTGATAGCATTTTAAAGTCATTTAGGGCTATAACGTGACTGCAAAATTAGATAAAAACAGTGAATGTTACTCTTAGTCTTTTGTGATGTGAATCTGATGATTTACAGGCATGCATTAAATTATGTCTTGTTACTTTCCTTATCAGATCATCCATATAAGGACAAGATTAAAACAAAAATCAAACTTGTTTTTCTCAACAACAAAAAGATAGTTTAGAGCTGATTTAACAGTGTTAAGTATTTTTAGATGCATGCTTTCTGAATGCACAAATTATGAACAAACAGACAAGCACAGATTTGCCAGCACAGATTCCAATCCAGGGATCTCATAATTTAAAAACAGTGTAGTTAAAAGCATCAGCTGCATGGCTGAAAACAGGACCTAATATGTGATCGTTGCACAGTTCCATAGTGAATTGAAATATCTTTTTAGTGTCACTTTGACTCTCAAGACGCTGCACATGATAAAATTAAAAAGTAGGCACCATCTAGAAACATAATAGTAGTTTTTGATATGCATTATCTTGGAATCTCTCGCTTTACATAATGTAATTTATGGACCTTTTTTTATTAAGTATTTAGGTTACATGAGTATCAGTACTAAAGAAACCTGCTCTGACAGCAGGATATTAGACCAGTAGAGGCATTAGCTTTGAGCTTTAGGTAACTGATGTTAAAATATTGTGACCAAATATTTCACAGCTGTTGGCAAGATTTAGATTAATAAAATAGTAAAATGGGATTCAATGTCTTGACATTAACGTATGTTTTACATCATTTTTTGTATTTGAGTCCAATATTTTGGTCTTGAATCTCTTCTATTGTTACAGTAAATACCACTATTCTTTCCATTATTCATCTTAACTTTACTTTAGTCTGTTCATGTCAGTTATATACTGTTTTATTCTTATCTTACTGTACTGTATTTCATTGATAAATGCTAACGATTATATGTTTTCATTGTTAACCTGGCGATGTGCCTTCTCCACTATTGTATTCCAATGTTCCCTTTTAATTGAGCCTGGTTTACAGCCACAGAAATTCATTCCTCAATAAGAGAACTATTGTTACTCGTGCTTGCATTGAGCCTGGTGCGGTATAACACCAGAATGACTAACAAAACATGGCAATAGTGATTCAGCATTGCATGCTAGCTTTGTAGCTGTGTAGGTGGTGGTGGTGGCATTTCTCCTAGTATTATGTCTCCTTTTTTTCTTTGCACCAACTACTCCACCTCTGTGGCCCTGCCTTTTTCATCACCATGTGATAATATATCTGTGATGATGCTCTCACAGTTGCATTTATCTGGTGTTATGTTGTGTTTTGTCCCATTGTATTACATGCAGATGCCTTGTCTTTTCATATAACTTTTTTATAAATTCCTGTTTGATATGTGTGAATGTGTATATGTTTAAAAAAAAACATTATTTAGCCCCACCCCCCACCCCTTTGGCTGTATCAAAAGATAAGCAAATAAATAAATGAAATGCTAAATACCAAAAGTTTTTCGTCTGCTTTCTCAACTGTCAACATGCATTTCATAGTTCTGAACACACACAACACATTAAGTAGTGTTTATAATATACTGTAAGTAGCCACTGAGTATAAAGTTACACACAATTAGAGTTTGTCATATTTGTTTGTGCCACCATGTTTTTTTCTGGTCTGCCTCCATGTGACATCCATGAAACGTGTTTCCTCCCAGACTCTCAATGATGTGCTACACTGTTAGACGACCTCCAGGACGCCAAACTGCTCTATCAGTTGTTGCCAGCCATGTGTTGCACTGATAATGACGACAGCGGACATGTGTGCGTATGCATCTGAGAGTGTTTACTTTCCAGGAAGAGTTTGTCCTCATTCAATTCAATGTAACAATGTATAAGCAAAAAACAATTTGTTGGCCTTAACTTACCAGCCTCAGCCTTTTGTTTTCATGCCTTTGACTCTGCAGACAGGAGGGATTTAGAAAACAAAGAGTTAGAGTCTTCATGTTGAGTTTGTCCTCAGTTCACAAACCACAAACCCCCCCCTCCCATGCATGTTCCAGAGTAAAACCTAGATTGACCATCAGGGGTCTGGAGAGGAGAGTAAGACGTAGCTTGCTAGGAGTTTTTTTTTATCAGCGTCAGATGAGGAGACAAGTGAGTGATGAAAAGAGATAGAGAGCTGAGATGACAGCTGCTTGACGGAGAAGGAGGAGGCAGCACATGTAAAACGTCAAATGTAAAACACAGAGGATGTAACACGTTGGAGAGAAACAGAGAAAGACGTCCATATGCTAAGAATGAGTGACACTCCAATAGAGCTTGAGGTAGGATCTTCACAAAAATAAAAAGCTGACCATGTTGTTATGAAGCTGTGTTGACTGTGTTCACATGGCAATGAGGTTACTGTGAATGTTTTAGTAGCTGGAAATTGGGGCAGAGGCATCCATGCTTCTAGAAAATGATATAATTCAAGTTATGTGGTTTTGAGGTCATTGAGTTAAATCTGCAGTTTGTTCACATTATCCTGCCCACTGTGTTGGATCCCAAAATGCAAACTGATAATTTTTGTCAGCATTTTTCCAGTAATAGTGGAAACTTTGAGTAAGAGAAAACATACATAGACAAGCAGCTGATCAGCACCCGTTACATTATCATTTGTGTCACTCAGTAACTGTAAAGTTATATTTGATCACATATCAGTGAAGATATGCGAGTATACATTTAAGCAGTTTAACCTAGTGTCATGTTTGACTTTATTAAAACTTGAAACATGAATATTCACATCATGTGACAGCTCTTGGTAATGTTTGATCACTATAGTTTCATTCAGAAACTGAATTGAAGAATTTTGTAGAGCAGTGACTTCAGCTGTACCTGCTGATTAGATGTTATATTGTGGATGTTGTGCTGGGAGAGGTGGATGAGAAGGGGATTTTGGGGTGTCAGTAATCACTGTTGAGCCCTGTAGATGTTGTGGGCCGCATGAATGGATGAGCCCGGTTGCAAATCACACTTTTGTACTCACTTTTTTATGTGTCTGATGGATGGTGACATTTGTGTGAAGGTAGGTTCATGATAAAATAGCTCTATTCACTGGTCATTTTTGAGTTATTCATCCATGTCAGTGTGGTCTGGATCCCCCACGTGGTTGCCGGATGATTAACAAGTTAGGGAAGAAGAAGGAAAACAAACTATTACACAAAGATTTGTTAAATAGTTTCCCATATCTTTGTTTTTTTATTGCAAAATATTGGAGATTTTCACCCCTTCAGGACTGATACACCCTCAAAAGAGAACATCACTCTAAGATTTAACAGCTTACAGCTCACACATACTTTAAATATGCAACCTGTGACGAGGGATTGTGAGTGGGCATTTCTTGGATATAGAGGGTAACAAGCCAAAAAGTTTGGAAACAGTTGGCTACATCTTTCATACTAACATCTGCACCAGTAAACATTACTGAAGCAACCACATAAGAAGTATATTTGTTGTTACAGTTGATCTACTTATGTTCTTGTTTCACTTACTCACTTCCAGCCTCAGCTATCAGTCCAACCATCGTCACAGCCAGAACCTGAGAAGGGGCTTCAGCTGCCACTCCCCACCCAAGATCCTTCAGAGGCCCAGCAACAAGCTCAGCTCCAGCCTGAGCTTCATCAACTAGAGTTTGAGTCTAACCCTGAGCACCAGCTCAGTGAAGAAGCCAAACCACTGTGGATAAAACGTCAAAGGCTTCTCTCTCTCCTCTTTTCGATGTTCTGCTTGTTTGCTGCCATTCTGGGACTGATTTACTACATGCATCATAATCTCCAAAGTGGAAGTTATAACCAGGAAGGCGCCGGTAGGTCTCTAGAGAAATACAACATGCACAATAAATTCAGAATTTGTCATTTTGCCTAACTCTTCTCTCACTCTTTCCTGCAGTGACTCCATGTCTCTCCCAAGCCTGTCAAAGGGCCTCAGCCCATCTCTCCATGTCTGCTGATCCCTTCACGCAGCCCTGTGACTACTTCTTGTTCTCATGTGGATCTGACAGATTTTCACCAGACAATGGGGGGAGGCAAAGAGGGCACGGCATCCCCGGACATCCACAGAACCAGAGGGAAAAGGCCGTGTGGGCAAAGAGGAGAAGACAAAGTGAGGAGAGAGAAGACAGAGGACTGAGAGAGGGGAAAATACTAAACAGAAAAAATGTGCTGCTGCAGTATCTCAGGGAGATTTTGGGTAGGAGTCTGCTGCCACATTTTATTAAAAATGGTCTCTAATGTATATCAAAGTGCTTTTTTGTATTGTTTAATCTAATCACATTGGTGTATTACAAAGCATGTCACTTTATTGTATGATATCAATTGTGTTTTCCTGTATGTATCTGTCAGAATCCAATGACAGGACGACTAATTCAGCAGTGCAGAAGGCCAAAGGATTCTACCGTTCCTGTTTGGACACCATATCCATAGAGAGTGCTGGAGCAGAGCCCTTCCTCACACTCATCCAGAAAGTGAGATAATTATATGTCCTTAAAATGTAGGCTTTGAGCTGATAAATCCCCAAAGAAATGATCGCATCTCAGGCAAAACATGGAGAAATGATGCATCCGACTGCTAATATAGCAGCATTTTTTAAAATTAGATTGGTTGCCTAAAAGGCGGTGTTACAATTATAAGTAGTAATGTGTGTTTTTCCTATTCCGCATAAAATTAGCGACCACACCTTTATATGTTTGTTGCTTATTGTCTCACATAGGAGATGCATTATTTGTGAGGGTCAAATTTTTTCTTGTTTCTAATCATCCTCATTGTCTTTCTTCCCCACCTCTTTCTCTCTCTATATATGTATGCAGCTTGGAGGTTGGGCAGTATCAGGCCAGTGGAATCAGACTGACTTCAACTCCACCTTGAGCCTGCTAATGAGAGACTATGCCACCTTTCCATTCTTCAACCTTTATGCTGGCAAAGACCCAAATGAATCTGCCAACGGGACAACCAAAAAATACATACAGGCCAGTATCAATTAGGATCATTTGGTATTTCTTAAATTCCGTCATGGTAAAGCAGCTTTGTGCCGTTGCATTAACCGAAGAATCTTTGTCAACAGATTGATCAGCCAGACCTGTTGATCCCGATTGAATGGAACAGCAAGACGCAGAAGTCTCAAGCTAAAACTCAGGTAAATGACAGTCAATCATCTGTTGATCTATATATTTATATGAAATGTGCGATGTTCTTCCATCCCACTAATGCATCCTCCTGTCTTTTCATCTAGACGCTACGTCCGTTCTTAGCATCATGCCAGAGGTACCTGGCCCTGCTGGGGTCCCCATCCAGCACCAGCATAATCCATGTGGGGATGTTCATCTCTCTGTCCTCTGAGCTCGCTGTGGCTGCTGCACCTCTGCCCTATCGCCTGTCAAAAGGACAGCTCTATCAGCGCATGACCATCAAAGAGCTACAGGTACAGGAGAGGGGAGGTTGTCATTACACACATGTACTGTGCTTGAAACCACTGTAATGATTCATATTTATATAATGTGTGCGTGCCCACAGAGCCAGGCCCCTGCCATTGATTGGTTGGGTTGTCTGCAGGCTGCTTTCCATCCGCTCCACCTCACTGAAGACGATCACATCTTTCTGCATAACCTACCCTACATTGTGCAAATGTCCCGCATCATTACCAAATGGCTGAACAGGCACGAGCTGAGCGCCAGGTACTGTAAGTGACACGGATCAACCCACAATCAAACATCTGTAGACCTTTTCTGTTTGTTGTTTCTGACCCTTTCCTGCCTGCTTTGATTCCACTCAGTAATTCCCTTCAAACTTATATGGTCCTAAATCTGCTGCACACCCTGATGCCGGCCATGGACTCCAGATTTTCTGAAACTGTGGCTCCGGGTAACTCTGAAAAGGTGAGGAAACACCATGAGCTTCAGTATTCTCTAAATAAATGTGACCTATGAGTTGGTTTGTTTGAGTCAAATCTTTCTCGCTCCAGGCAGTTCCTCGCTGGAAACACTGTGTGTTGGAAACTGAGAGAGGATTTGACTCGGTTCTCACACACCTTCTCAGAGACAGGGCGGCACATAGAGAGGTGAGGAGACATCAGGGGGGTTTGGGACAGTATGAGTTCAGTAGAAATTAATAAGGCTGATATGAAAGTGTACTGAAGACTTTTGTTGTTCAACAGGCAGAGGAGATTATTCAAAACATTTTTTCCTCCCTCAAGTCCGAATTACATGAACTCAATTGGACAGATCAGACGTCTATGGAACAGGTAACGTGCAGCAAGGATTGTTGTTGTACTTCTCTCTTTGAAACTGCATTTTGATATTGATTAGGGCCTCACTTCCTCCAGGTTCAGTCTCGAATTCCAAGACTCTGGACTACAGAGGAGATCGCTGATGAAGCCGAGCTCGACCTGCTTTTTTCTGAGGTACATCACTGACCTCCAATGGCTCTAATAAACTAGGTGTAATGAAGATATTAGGCTCTTTCCTGATAAAGTAAAGCTGCAATGATTAGTCGATTAATTGCTTAGTCAATTGTCAGAAAATTATTTGGCAACTATTTTTGATAATTGATTAATCATTTCAGTCATTTTTCAAGCAAAAATGCCAAACGTTTGATGGTCCCAACTTCTCAAATGTGAAGATTTGCCATTTTTCTTTTTCATTTATGGAAGTTTATTAAATATATCTTAACATTTTAGACTGTTAGTCAGACAAAACAACCAATTTTAAGACATCAACGCGGCCTTTGAGGAATTGTGAATGCCATTTTTTCAATATTTTTCAACATTTCACTTTACATTAATCGACTAATCAAGAAAATAATTGGCAGATTAATTGATAATGAAACCCATTTAACAATAGAGATTATCTGTCTTAATGCATTTAATGAAAATGGACAGAAATCTAAGTATATATTTTGGTTTTAAGTTTTTGACCACCAACTCAAACTTATCTTTTATTCATCACTACCTCAGTATTCAATGAGAGAATAGAAATAGTCAACGTGATTTCAGAAGCGCTCAACAATGAAAACCTAGGAGTACAGCTGTTTTATATTTGCAACTGCAAAGAGCAGTTACAGCTGGAAACACCACTCACTCCACAACCTGTACAATTTCAGGTGTCAGTCAGCGAACATAGTTTCTTCTCCAACTACGTCCAGCTACTGTCCGTGTGGCAGAAGAGACGCAGTAAACTCTTGACTGGGCAGGATGAGGCAGCTGACGTGTAAGTGTCTGCTTTAGATCTGAAAGTTACAGAATATGGATTCCCGAGCATGTATTAATATATCATGTTTTCTCATTCCTTTTAGTTTGTCTATCACACCATTTCTCCGAGGTAATGAGCTCATCTTTCCAATGGGAATGTTTGTCCCTCATCTCTTCCATGCTACCTATCCCAGGTAAAGTATACAATAGCATGCAGTGGTAAGAGTTTTACATATTGTACCAATTACTGACCATCATAGTAAACACTTTACTTATTTTAAACAGAGCTATGAATTATGGTGCACTGGGTTTCCTCATTGCCAAAGATATCCTCCACCTGCTTCTGCCTGACAGTAAGAGAAGCTCATATTTGTCAAATTTAAATTTTTAGGTTTCTATATAAATAATGTCTTCTCTGCTCCATCTATAGAGTGTTTACTGTGATATATCAGTGTCTCTGTTGTGTTGTAGTTTACTCTCAGAGTGAGTCGGTGCATGCTGTGGGGGAATGCGTGTGGACTCACTACCTCACTGTGACAGAGAAAGCAGGGGGAGGTGGAGCGTTTTCTCTCTCAGCAGCGCAGCAGCAGGAGGTGTGGGTGCAGTATTCTGCACTGAAGATAGCATTGCAGGTGAGAAGCCATCTTCAGGCTTTTGTGTGTGTGTGTGTGAGTGTGTGTGTGACAACAACATTACACTCATCCACATTTTGTCCACCCTTTACTCCTCAGGCTTATCACCAGAGTCTAAAGAACCACCCGGGTGACACTTCCATCTTAGGATTCTCACACACTCGTCTGTTTCTCACATCTTTTTCTCAGGTACTGTGTTTTTATTATCTCTTTCAGTTTTTTTTAATCTCATTTCCTCTTTACGCCTGGTACCACATCTTTCAATTTATTCCCTCCCCACAGGTTAACTGTGACTCTGACCCATACAGTAAATTCATGCCCTTGGAGCCGTCCTTCTTGATCACAGCCATTTGTGCCAAATCTCACCTGTGTCCTACAAGCCTAGAGTGCCCTAATAAAACCCAGCAGGAGTTATTACAAAGATGCTGAATAGGCGACCAACAGGATGTTTTTTGTTTCTGAATATTCTGGATTGTGCGGTAGAAGTTAAGTAAGCACACTGTGTATGTTGGCATGTTGCAAATAAACAAAAATTTATGGGAAGACTATCTGCAGTTGGCTATGTACAAGCCAAGAAACTGTTTTTGTATGAGCCTTATTATTGTTAAGATGTGTTTGCATGTTCCATTAATTGCACAAGAGGTTTAGTATTAGATGTAATATTCTTATTTTATTTATATGAAATAAATAGAATAAATATTTATGTACAATTTCATGTTTTTATGTTCATTTTTTTCATGTGAAGCACTTGGTGCATATAATTTCTTTTGTTGTAAAGCACTTTGAGCTGCATTTTTTTGAATGAAAGGTGCTACCCGAATGAAATTATTTGAAAAGCTGTTTTTTTTCACGTTTCACTTTGTAAACTGTCATAATAAATGCTGATGAGTTTAAAATGAGCTCTTAATTAAGCTTATGATGTTTTATCAGTTTTTTAGTATAATATTGTCTCTTAGGTAATGCAGACAATCACCTAAACCTGCTGTTACCTAGCAACAAATGAATTGTTATTTTTCTAAGTTTATACAGTTACTGTTGTAAAAACAGGCCATATGTGTCTGTCAAACTTTCCAACAATCAGCTGGAGGGTTTTCATATTTCTTTTTGAAGTATGAAATAGGCTACCAACAAAAAAATGAGGAGAAAAGCAACTGCAAAAAATTTCTCATTCAGGAGGGCACAGGGAAATGCTAACATCAGCCTTAAATCACGAGAAAATATACCTTTCCGGCTGACATCAGGTAGACCTTCTAAATCTCCGGCTGGGAAAGGCCTGGGAAAAGCAGGAGCCAAACGTTTGGGCCGACTACTGAAACGAGCCATCCAGCACAAGGAGTCCGCAGGAGAGAGAAACGATTCTCTGCCGAGTGAGTAACGGCTAACATCATGTTAGCATGTTAGCATGTTAATTTACCCAACGACTGACAAAACACTTCACAGTCGACAAATTCATGTTTCATCTCTAAAACTTATAACACACATGCGGTCAGCTGGAGATTTTAGAAAGATATATTGATGTCTGACATTTTTTAAACAAAGAAAATATACAGTAAGTTAAGTTTGAACCACTTGGAGCTCATTAGCTACATATTCTTGCTAATATAAAGCTAATCATTTTTGGCAAAGCTTAAAACAAAAAGTTATTTAATATAAAACATTGACAGTATTTTTTTTTTTTTTTTTTACCAAGATTTTTTAATTAAGTATTCAAGTAACTACAACACCTAAGTACAATTTTGAGGTACTTCTACATTACATGACTATTTCTATTTGATGCTACTTTATACTTCCACTCCACTACATTTCAGAGGGAAATATTGTACTTTCTACTCCACTACATTTATTTTATTTTAGTTACTTTTCACATGAAGATTTGACACAATGGATAATATAACAAGCTTTTAAAATACAACACATTAACATGAAACCAGTTGTTTCCAACCTTTTTGGCTTTTAACATCTTAGAAAGAGCAGTGTGTAGTCGGGGTCACATTTCAGATGTCTGTGAGTTGTTAACAGCTCCACTAAATAGGGATTTTTCCCTCTAAACTTCTCACATGGTTTCATTTCTATAAATGTTCAAATGATCCAATATTTCAGCAAAGATTAGAGAAAAAGTCCAAAAACTGAAAACAGATTTGTGTATCCGAACTTTGTTTTTTCTTCTTTCCTCTCCTATTAATCATTTCACAACCCCTAGGATTTATCTGGTAACCCTTTAGAGGGACCCAACCCCTAGGTTGGGAACCACTGGATTAAACTAGCTGTATATAAAGTAGTTTAAACTAGCTCCACCTCCAGCAGCTACAACAGTAACATGCTGCTCTAACACTGATGCTTCAGTATTAATAATCTAATGATGTCATATATAATATATCAGTCAGAGGGACGAAATGACTACTTTTACTTGTAATGGAGTATTTTTGCATTGCTTTATTGGTACTTTTACTTGCTCCTTGGAGCAAGATGCTGATTCTGTATTCATATATCCTCTGTCTAGTTTAGTTTATTCATTTTTTGACTCATCACACAACCTCATCTCAACTCTGTTGACTTTCCAGAGACTCCTGTTCGCCTCTTAAAGTACCAGATTCAAACTGAGGCTGAGAATGCACCCAAGACAAACACTGTGCCGCTGGCTTCGCATCATGTCTCCCAGCTCATTCTCAGTGTGGTTTCTCAGTGCAAACACAGAGGTGGCATGTCTATGGCAGAGCTCAAGCAGACACTGGCTGCTGGAGGCTACAATGTCACCAAGAACAACAGGCAGGTTAACGTGGTGACCAAAAGGCTAGTTAACAACGAGACACTTGTACGAACTACGAGAAATGCATCATTCATCAGACTGAACAATAAGGTAAGGAGTCTTTGCCCACATAATCTAGTAACATGTAAATGCTGCATGTTTGCCTGTAAATTTGGACTCAGTTAACAGGAAATACAACACTGAATGACATAAAGTAGGGCAGAAAATTACTGCTGCACTGCTCTGTACATGTTATATATACAGTATATTGTGTTGTGGCCAAAAGTAAGTGGAACATACTTTCTTCCTCATATGATGCAGTGTTGACTGAAAACTTCAATGTAGAAATTGTAAACAACAGGGTTGTCTTCTCACTAGTAATTTTCAATCTATTATTTTCTACATAATTCAGAAACTGGCTGACACAGCGCGCTTGACACATGAAATGAATTCTCCAAAACCAAAAGAAGATGTGAAACAAAGCATAACAAGCAGCAACCCCCCCAAAGAAACAGGAGAGTCACAGACACAGGCCACAAAGACTACCAGAGCAGCAGGGAAATCCAGAAAACCAAACAGCAAGACTCGCAAACCAGCAGGGAAATCACAAAAACCAAAAGGCAAGACTCACAAACCAGCAGCAAAATCACAAAAACTGAAAGGCAAGACTCGCAAACCAGCAGCTAAATCACAAAAACCGAAAGGCAAGACTCACAAACCAGCAGCAAAATCACAAAAACTGAAAGGCAAGACTCGCAAACCAGCAGCAAAATCACAAAAACCAAAAGGCAAGACTCGCAAATCAGCAGCAAAATCACAAAAACCAAAAGGCAAGACTCGCAAACCAGCAGCAAAATCATACAGACCAAGACGCAAGACACCCAAAGTAAGAAGAAAATCATCAAAACGCAGATCTGTGAAGAACCGAGTGGTATGGCTTCGAAAATCACAGAGGAAGACTCAAAGGGCTCGGAGACGTAGACCAAAGCAAAACCTCTATCCATATAAATCTTCCTGGAGAAGACAACAACCAAAACGGAGGCTTCTTAAAATGAGATTAAGATCAAGAACACGGCAGCGTAGGGTGGCCAGGAGAAGCGTTTACTATTAGAATTTGTGTTTGGATTTAATTTATGGTGAGCAACAATAAACCGAAACCTTTCCAGCAACCTGAAATTGAATATATTCTTTTGACTTGTCAGCTTTGTTGAAAACGTATTTTCTTATGATACTTAAAATGTTCCTTTTATTTTATGCTCAAGTTGCATGTTCTCAGGGAAATCCTTCCTAGGAAAGTCTTCCTAGTCTGTATGAAACCAGATCACTCATGTTTTAATTGTACATTTTAATGTAACTGTATTTATTCATAATTTTAACGCAACTGTATTAATTCATAATACAAAATCCAAAGCAAGTGGTGCAATTGGTACAAAAGCTCTCAAGAAACGTTCTGTAGAAAAATGGATGTATATTCCACATGACGGCCAAACATCATCATACTCGTGTACACATACATGACAGGATACATGTCTGCTGTCCATGTACCATCACTTCTGACGTTTGGTCTCCATCATGTCCATTATCAGTCCATTCAAAAAAAATGTCCACGTGGTCTTCTGTCGCTGCCAGGTCAGGATCAGTAGCTGATTGACTGTTTGTCACAGGACACCCCACACCTCCTCAAATGCGGAGCACATCTTGGCACAGGTCAGTGCCGCAGAGAGGGGGTAGTTACTGATGGACACGGTCTTCTCTGTGTAGTCCACGTTGACCTAATAAAGACGTAAAGAAAGATCAGTAAAACAGATATCTGACAATTAAAACTGAAAAGCGAACATTTAGAGACGTTTCTCACCGCTCCGTGTGCAAACGCTCCAATCACCACTGCAGCCGGTCCATCTGGCACCACAGAGCGGGGGCAGACTGCCTCTCCAGAAGAGAAGGAGGTGGCGATGCGGGGGCAGCCGGGAGGAAGGTGGTCAGACACTGGGTTTTTAATCATTCTCAGAAGCCTCTGAGGACCATCAGCCGCCCTGACGCTCAGCTTGTGCAGCAGCTGAACTAAGATAAAAGAGGACAAAGGGGAAACGTTTACAGCAGCTGAGGAGGGGAAGAGGTCAGGATACAAAACCATGACACAGGTGTGACTTTTTTGTACTGTAACTACACAAAGATCGACTCAACATATACGTAGTGTATACACAGAAAGCATATAACATTGGTAGTTTACCCATAAGGCCACAGAAGCGGGTGAAGGTTCTTGGGATGCGGGTCTGTGGGTTGATCTCTATTAAGGCGTTTTTCTCTGTGTGGATGTAAACCTGCAACAGGCCTGCCCTGTTCAACGGGCTGTCCATCAACATGAGCAGACACTAGTGGAAGGAAATAAGATCTTTATGTTACCAATGTCATTTATATAGTCATCTACTTTCAAGCCATAATTATAAAAGGTTCAAGTTCCCCTCCAGACAGTTAAAAAAAATACTGCATTTGTGTTCAATTACCTAGTTAGAAATTCTTAAAGCTACATCTACTCCTTCTCCCTCATTAAAAATCAATAATCTATGTGCACTGCTGGTTTTAAGTTTCCACATCACACTTGTGTATGTTTTCCCCCCCTGTATTGCAAATATTTACAATACAAGTACGGAAACATGACACTATCACAAAAAACAATTTTATCAACAATGGAAAAAAAAGAAAAACAAGCAAAAAGACAACAAGTAAGAGGGTGATAAAGATAAATCCAAGACAGAATTAAAACAAAAAGGCAAAAACAATAACCAAGAAAAAAACATTAAATCAGAATTTACTAGGACATGGACTTATATATAATGTAGTGTGCAGCATGCGGAGGAATACAGAGGTTCTACGGTTGAGAAAATGTAGTTCCAAAGGAAAGGGCTGTCTGACAGCAACGTAAAGTGGTGAACATATTCTAAATATAGCATACCCTTAAACTGGTATTGATGTTTTTAGGTGGCTAAAATACATTACGCTGCTGGCTCCATCCACAGTAGTACATTGCTTAGTTTCCATGCCGATACTCTGCCTGCTTCTCCAAATTGGGAGTGTGCCTACCCAAATCTACCGCAGGTAAAACACTGACTATGAATAACTACATCATACAACCACAATTCAAAAAATCCAAACTATCCCTTTAAACTCAGATTTTCAGTGAGAACAGAGAAACTTTCCCTCTTCAGCAGATGAATGTGAAAACAGGCTTCTAGTGTCAAACGCTGCACATACATCACTCTGTACAGTGAAGCTCAAACAAAGTAACAAGAAGAAAAACATATTTTTGAGCAGAGGGGATCTTTAAATAAGGATGCTGTCTTGTTCCGGACCTCTAAGTCGCTGCCCAAATGTCAGAATTATTCAGCAATTCAACATGGAAAAAATAAAAGTGAACTTAAACTAAATGTCAATTCAGTCTGATTATCATCAGACATGAGTAAAGACTGTAGCGGTACATTAAATTACACAGCTGTGAAGACTCACAACTACCATCCCACCCCACACACTGCTCCACCCTGTATGCAGTAGCTGCATCTACCAGAACCATTACTTCTGCACATATTTTACACAACTTTTCTATTTTTACAACCCACAAGTCAGGTCATGTAGCCTAAGTATTGTAATGTGTATAATGTATATAGATTGAATTCCATTTACTTTTTAAAATTTTGTTATGTTTATGACTCCTAGTTCTTCCTGTTTCATTGTTTTCTGCACTGCTGTAACATGTGAATTCCTCCTCTGTGGATCAATAAGGTCCTATCTTATTTTATCTCATCTTATCCTGAAATGAGTGATCACCTGATGTGTGATATCTGGTCTTATGTGTCCTGGATCTCTTCCACTTTTGATGATTATATTTTTGTGTTGGTCGCAGTTCAACAGCTCAAAGGTTTTGCCGACCTGGAATAATACAAAACAAACACACAACATATATTGATTAGCTCGATGTATTCATGTATACTAATTTAAAGGTGTGATCGATTAGACAGGAGCTGCATCACAACAACACAGAGACACAACGCTGCAGGGTTACCTTCACTGTTTCTAACGACGCCCCCTCTAGAATAACGACCAGCCGCTTCTCCACCATACGGTCGTGCAGGCTGCGGAGATGTTTGGCAGGTTTTGGTTCATATTCGTCCAAATGTTCAAGACCACGTTTGTTACCATTAGCAGCTGCCATGATGCACTTCTTCTACAGGACCGTCGCAGAATGTTAACGTCACTGTAACCCCCCCCCCTTTCCCCCATAAACTTTATTAACCGGGGATGCAGGGAGAGATTTTAATTGGCTGGTTAAAAGAGGACACACACACAAATATATGCCATACATGATATACTGTATATATAATTAATATATATAAATCCTAATGTTGTGTTAATTATCATATTATTGTTATTCGGTACCGTCCGAATATTTGGACAAATTGTATTTTGATGCTTTGGCAACATGGTTCACAAAACTTCCATTCCAGTAAAGCCCACTGAATTCAATTCAGTTCAATTCAATTCATATCAATAGTGTATTGTTCTTAATGTCTTTATTCAACTATTCTGTTGTTTTATTTGTTCTGTATATTGTTTGTGAGCCCCTTGGCATTTTGTTTACAAGAATGTAACTGGTCCTTTTCATTTACTCAATAAAGTAAAAAATAAAAAGAAGAGCTTACGTCACTTGTGTGCGCCGGATGTTCTTCTACAACGTGTTGAAGGAAAATTTCACGTGTGCGTGTTTTATCCTACATTTTACCATCAGAAGTCGGCTCAACAAGTAACAGATTTAACTGTGAGTATATGAAACGCTGCTGAGCTTCACTCGGTGGCCAAAGACTTAATCAGATAATATTAATAACCGAAAACTTAGCTTTTATTTTTGCAAACACTGCAAACGGAGTAACGTTTGTTTAACTGGTCATAATGTCATATCGCTTCTCTCTGTCACTGCTAAAGGATAATAACAGTCACCTTATAATTTCACATATTTCCGTGTCCAGCAATGTAGTTCTGAATAAATTTTAAATACATTAAACCTAGTATTAGGAAATATAAGTAACAAGTGTGTAGTTACAGTGAAATGAAGGATGTGTGTGACTGTTTTCTATTCTGAATGGCAATGCTGTTGATTATAAAACACTTACTTAAATTAACATAAGTTACTGCATATGTTTTAAGATTCAAGGTAGCACTATTCACTTGTTATAACATAGAGTTTATGCTCAAATATACTCGAAAAAAAATCACAATATTATTTAACCTGAAGACGGAGTGCCTCAGTTTTTTTGTGTTTGTCTGCACCACTTACGGACAAATATCAAGGAAGACTTTCTAGATGTTGTGTTTTGTGTTTTTACCTGCCCCACTAAAGAGCACCTGTCGTATTAGCCATTAGAATCACGCAGCGCTTCCGTCTTCTATTGCAAACTAAACATAGAGTTTGTCTGCAAATGTGTTTTCATCAGCTGGTTCAATTTCCTTTTTCTATAATCAAAACCACACAGGTTAGATTTACATTCAGTGCTCATCATTCTTTGGCAGCTTCTATGCTTCACAGTTCATGATTCCTCAGAAAAATGAGCATTTTCTTCTCATAATGACTGCTGAGACTGAAGCTCTAATGGGACAATGATACCAGTGATATCAGTCATCAGTTGTGAAACAAATATACAGTATGGTTACAGCTACATGTCCATATTAAAAGTGTCTAGGATTTTGATCACTTCTGTAGAAATACAGTCAACATTTATCATTTTACCTCAACATATTGCTTATATTTTTAAATTTTTCCCAACACTGCTTGAGATTTACTGTAGATTGCTTAACTCTTGATCAAAATTATGAACTGTGTGGTCAAATTTACCTAAATTTATATTTATAATGACATTTACATTTAGTCATTTGGCTGACGTTTTTATCCAAAGCGCCTTACAAGCGAGGCAAGACAATCAAGCAATAGAGGACAGTAACTGTGAAAGAGTAGTGGTACAAATTCTCACGTAGTTGACCAGGTACAAGGGCAGTAAGAAAGAGCGCTAGACGTCTTTTTTAATATATAAAGTAAGAAACACCTGGAAGTAGAGACGTGCATAAGAAATACCACAAGCAACAAGAAAGAAGTGCAACAATCAACTAAGTGCTGTCCTGATTTTGTACCAGGCAGTGATGATTTTACCAAATGTCGTTCATTTGCTGACCAGAGCGGACAGTAGGGGTCATACAGCCTGATGAGAGCAATTTTTGAATTATTTTGGAATTAACTTTAGTTAGGTACAAGATGAGTTAACTGTAAAGTAGTAATAGGGTATATGTAATCATGCACATATAGCGCATCACTCAATTGTCTCTAATATGGTGTCCTCCAACTGTCTGCATCTAAACAAATAAGTCCCATTACATTGTCTGAAGACAGGAACAATTATGGCTTCTCCTCTTACACACTAACATTATTGTTTTGAACATATCCTTGTTAAGTTTTGAACATATCTTTGTTTTCTTTTTCTTCTCAGAGTGGCCTTGTAGCTGAGAGTCATGGGTCGGAAGTTGGATCCCACCAACAAGGTGAAGAGAGGCCCCGGGAAGAAAACCAAGAAGCAGCAAGGGGCAGAGACCGAGCTGGTCAAGTTTCTAACTGATGGTAATTATGGAGCCATTTATCTGAGCTCTTCAAAAAGACATATTGACTGTGAAAATGTGTACTGTAGAATGTTACAACCACATAAAATCTTGCTGACTGCATCATTGTGGCTGGTTTATCGAAGTGTTTTTTTTTTTTCTGTTTGCAGAGGATACTGGACCAAAACGTCTGTCAAGTCGAGGCAGGAAAAGGTAAGATGATGTGAGATTGAATAACAATGAAATGACACTCTCTGTTTCCAAGTTGCTCATTCATATTGTCATTTCCCAGAGCTGCAAAGAGAGACCAAAAATTGAAAACGCCTAAAGATGTTGTGGAGCCCAAGAAAGGTAACTACATCAGTGACAGTCAATGATGTTGTGATGTTATTGACATACAAAGGACATTATTGATGCTACTCATAGAAATGTACAGTTTTTACCTTGATATAAGAAGGATGTAATGTGACAAATGTCATTTAGTGACATGTTTTTAAAGGATTGTCAGGGTATCAACTGTAAGCAGAATATAATGTGATGCATCTGCACTGATGAAGTAACAGTACAAAATGAAGTTTTGACAAAAACAAAAGAAAGATTCGTCCTTCTAATGGCGGATTATATAGTTTTCATCATTTCAAGTGTTATATGTGAGCTTTGTGTAACTGTCTGAATCACAGAGTATATGGTATTTATTTATTTTTAAAAATTTTATTTAAAGGATTCACTGATGAGAACAGTAAATGGCTGACACCGGCAAAGAGGAAGCGCAAAATTGATGAACCTGAAAGCGAGGATGACAGTGATGAGCACTGGGAGGAGGAAGAAGAAGATGAAGAAGAGGAGGAGCAGCAGCAGCAACAGCAGCAGCAGAAGAAGAAGGGAGGAAAAGACCAAGGAAAGAAGGGTGCAAAACTAGGATTGGAAGAAGTGGAGGAGGAGGAGGATGACGATGATGAAGAAGAAGATGATGATGATGATGATGAAGAAATGGTCGACGACTACGGTACACTTGATGATGGCAGCGGTGAAGAAGCAGCTGAAGAGGAGAGTGATGGAGAGGAGGTATGTGAAACATCTATCTTTCAAAGTTTGAGGGTAAAAACTCAGTTATTAGTAGAATTTAACGACTTTCTGCGACAACCAATCACGTTAGATTTTGTTCCCTGTTTTGTTTCCCATTTAGCTCCTTCCTATCGAGCGTGCAGCCAAGAAAGAGAAAAAGCTGAAGGAAACCATGGGTCTAGAGAGTGATGAAGATGACGACGACGATGATGAAGAAGACGAAGACGACGATGATGATGATGACGATGATGAAAACAAATCAGATGCTGACATGGATGAGGAAGACACAGTTCAAGCCAACATAGATGAAATGGATAAATTCAGGCTACCTGGGGCAGAGGAAAGTGAGAAGGAAGGTGAGTCGTTTCCACTTATATTCCTGTATTTAAAAGCAGCAAATTTAACTGTCCTGCAAACTAAATCTTTTCCTTATCTGCATCTGTAGGTGTTTTGCCACTAGACCTGAAGACAATCTATCAAAGAATAAAGGACAACATCGATGTCCTTTGTAATTTTTCAACAAAAAGGGAGGAGGGTAAAGAGAGAGCAGAGTACATCTCTCTTCTGAAGAAGGATCTCTGCACCTATTACAGCTACAACAACTTCCTCATCGAGAAATTAATAGACCTCTTCCCTCTGTCAGAGGTGTGTGTTTTTTACTGAAATTTTCATGTTCATGCCATGAGAAGTGAATGTACACAATTAAATAAGTTTGTAGTTGTGCCTGTTGTCAGATTAGGAGTCTGGATAAGTAAACAACTGCTCATGATACTAGATGTGTTTGAGACTGTGTGTCGAGTTAAATGATTGTGAAGTGTTTAAGTACGTTTGTTTTCTTTTTTTGTTAACAGCTGGTTGATTTCCTCGAGGCCAATGAAATTCACAGACCTGTCACTATTCGGACCAACACACTGAAAACGAGGAGGCGGGACCTTGCACAGGTAACTTCTAGGGGTGGAGGGGATATGGATTGAATGACCAAACGCAATATTTAAGTGTCTTAATTCACAGAATCTTTTACAGTAACAGTAAGTTTACAGAAAAAGGTCATTCAAAGTTGATCTGTTTTAATTTCTCAAAGTATAACCAAACACTTCTAATGAAAGGAATACACGAGTCAAATATGCCTTGAAATGCAGATCTTGAATCTTGCTTGTTTTAGTAAAACATCGTTGTTATGTTTATCTGCAACTGTATTATGTTACATAATATTAAATACACAATAGATTAGAATTGTTAGAAAATATGTAGGACATTTGAGGAATCTATTGATGGCGTCAGGGGTGTAAATATAATATATACAGCTATGTCACAAATTTTTTAAATGCAAAATTTAATACTCTGTTTACTTCAGTTTTCATTATGTAATTATTGTAGTAACCACCCATGAACACAGCGAATCTCATCAGATGACCTGACTAGAAATGTCAACCTGCTTTCAAGTGCTCATATATTGAACAGTGGTCTCTATGTATTTCCTTGTTTAGGCCTTAATCAACAGAGGAGTGAACCTTGATCCACTGGGAAAATGGTCCAAAGTGGGTTTGGTCATCTACGACTCCTCGGTACCTATTGGTAAGAGAGTCAGCCATTTTACTTGAGCTATTAAGTGTCTTTATTGGCGAATGTGACGATTGTAGCCACATGAGTGTTAATATGAGACAGGGACTTTAGTTAAGTGTGTATTTTATTGTAAGACTCAATGTACCATCATCTGATAATCAGTAAATGAAGATGAATTTGTTTTTTATGTTATAGCTGTATTTGAGAAAAAAAAATTCTACATCCATCCATCCATAATTATTCATGCAGCATGCACCGAGGAATATTGCAGCCGTAATGTTGAAGGCATTAGTGCATGAGCATATTTCCTTAGGTTGAGAAAATGTCATGTTTAATTCCCATCATATTATATAACAGGTGCCACTCCAGAGTATCTGGCTGGTCAGTATATGCTGCAAGGAGCCTCCAGTTTCCTGCCAGTCATGGCGCTCTCGCCACAGGAGGGAGAGCTTGTGTTGGACATGAGCTCAGCTCCGGGAGGCAAGACCACCTATATTGGTAAGATGTACTGCAGTTTATGATTTGTTTGGTAAATGCATACTTTTCTCACGTGGAAATAAAATGTATTGAAGGCTATTGTAAATGTGAATGTTTCACCCTTAGCTCAGCTGATGAGGAACACAGGGGTGATAGTGGCTAACGACGCCAACGCTGACAGATTGAAGAGTGTAGTTGGCAACATCCACCGTCTGGGGGTCACAAACACAGTGGTTTGCAACTACGATGGCAGGCAGTTCCCAAAGGTAATATGCATGCACGTGTTTACTAGCAATATATCTGTGGTTTAGATTTATTCTAGAGATGTGTATAGTCTACTAACCTGTTGCAAATGTTGCTTACAGGTAATGGGTGGGTTTGATAGAGTGCTGCTTGATGCTCCGTGCTCAGGCACAGGAGTCATCGCTAAAGACCCCGCTGTGAAGACCAGTAAGGTAAAACAACATTCACTGCTCTTACGAATACATTCATACAGACACGTGCATTTGTTTTTTCGGTTGTGTTTTAATACTATTTTGCTGTGATCCTCATTATTTCCTGATAGGACGAGGCAGACATCCAGCGCTCTGCCCACCTGCAGAAAGAGCTGATTCTATCTGCCATTGACTCTGTTAATGCTGAGTCCTCTACAGGAGGATATCTGATCTACTGCACTTGTTCAATAATGGTATGTGTACTGTATATGCATGTAATTCACACATGTTATTTGTCAGTGTGGTCTGCATTATTCAGCAGAGCATTATTAACGTGTTATTAATGTGTTCCTCTAGGTGGAGGAGAATGAATGGGTGGTGGACTACGCTTTAAAGAAAAGGAATGTAAAGTTAGTTCCCACTGGACTTGATTTTGGCAAGGAAGGCTTCACCAGGTAAGTAACACATGTGTGTTTTCACTCAGTTGTTGGAGTTATTGAAAGGCAAGTTCTCTGACTCACCGCACATTTTGTCATTTAGGTTCAAAGAACGTCGATTCCATCCTTCTCTCAAGCTCTCACGGCGGTTTTATCCTCATTCTCACAACATGGATGGGTTTTTTGTGGCCAAGCTGAAGAAATTCTCCAACGTAATCCCAACTGCACCCGCAGGGAAAGGTAACATTTTCTTCTTATCACTACATGCCGACTTTCAGCACGATAGTTACTTCGTTCATTGTGAACTCACCCTCTGTCTGTTACTAATTTAGAAGAGGAGAATGCAGAGGCTCCTGAGGCGACGGAGATTACGGATTCTCCTGATGAGAAACCATCCAAAAGTGACAAGAACAAGAAGACCGTCCCTGACAAGGCAGGCAACACAAAGGAAAAAGTCCAAGCCAATGGAACAGCTGCCAAGAAAACCGCAAACATCAAGCCCAAAGGCAAAAAGGACTCACCTGCCGGACCAAAAAAAGCAAAGATTGCCAAGATGGATGGAGAGACTGTGAAGAGGACGGGGGCCAAGAAGTCCACAGCGAAGGCAACTGATGAGACTAAAACATCAAAAGCTGACAAAAAGGAAGGGAGCAGATTTGAGAAAAAGCAGGGCAAAAAGAGAAACACACCCACGAAAGCGAAGAATAGAATGGGAAAGAATAAATTCCAAAAGTTGAAGCACATGCTGAAGAAACAAACCGGTGGAGACTGACCATGTGTACAGTGTGTTGAAATGTACTAGATTATGTAAGAGCTTTGTAGAGTTTCCTTACAGAGCGACTTCAGCCCAGACTTACCCTTCAGCTAAAGAGTATTCAGGTCGGTGTCTTTTCTGAGAAGTCATACTGTACTTGTCAGTCTAATATGATTGTAACAGGACTGTGTACAGATGAATTGGACTGGTAAAATATACTCTTGCTAATGTTGGGTCATCCTTTTTTTTATTTGTATTACAGAATATTCATTATGTGTGTCTGTTGATTTAAATGCAAGGTGGGACGACATCTGTAAATCTGAGACATAATAAATCTTTTAAGGTCATTTTCTCATCACTTGTTTGATTCATCATTCATCAGTAGAAAGCTTTACTTGTTTTTTACGTACATCTAGACGATCTAGTTGTGTGATGGGTAGAGCTAAATGTTCATGCCACCTATCGCAAGCGCTTTTAGCATCTAATAGCTTTGACTTGACCGTCTCTAATTACATTTTAGACGTCTATGGATACATTTTGACTTGTCAATTTTTAACTAGTCATAACTCTGGTTTCAGATATCTACAACTGACATTTGACAAGTTTTATCTTATTTTTAAAGACCCAAAAAGATATATTTGATTGAAATTATGACTAGTCTGAATTACATTGAAGGTGTTGTCAATTTGAGTTTTGACTAGTAATAATGTAAATGGAAATATTCAAAATTGAATTTCAGAATATTTTTTCAGATTCTCCATGCAACACAGTGGTTCACTGTTACTTGTCAGAGTGTAGTTACATATCTTAAAGTTGAATTTTTGACTAGTCACTGTAATTAGAGAACTCTTGACTTTAAAATCCCCCTCCGCCCAAAAATGTGTTTTTCTTGTTCCTTCAGTTTGATGTTTGAGCTTCATTGTGCAGAATGACGTATGTGCAGAGTCTGACACTAGAAGGCTGTTTTCATGTTCATCTACTGAAAGTGGAAAGTTTCTCTGTGCTTATTGAAAATCTGACTTTAAAGGGTCAGCCTATGAGCATGATTTGTGAAAAAGGGTTCATTCTAAGGTAACGAAAACACAATCATTCTTATTTTCAGGTTATTATACTACTAACTAACTAAAACATACTGATCAATATTATATTCCATCTCTGCCAAGTCTTTTCTGCTAGATGCCACTAAATTGTACACACTGCACCTTTAACTGCTGAACACAAGATGTCTCCTACTTTACTGTAAAGTCTCAGTGTTTGTGCACTGGAGGCGTCAAGTTTCCACATCACACTTGTGTAAGTGGAATATTGGTCCAGAACTGGCTTCAAAACTAGTTGTGATGTCATAAATCATGCTCGTAGGCAGACCCCCTTTAAATGGGATTTTCAGTGAGCTCAGAGAAACTTTCCACTTTTAGCACATGAATGTGAAAACAGCCTTCTAGTGTCAAACTCTGCACATACATCATTCTGCACAGTGAGGCTCAAACATCCAACTGTAGGAACAAGAAAAAAAAAAACATTTTTGAGCGCAGGAGAACTTTATGTTTTGGATGGAAATACATTGAAAGTGTATTTACTGTGAGTCCTGTCTATCTGTAATATATACTATATTAAAAAGGCTTACCAAACGCCAGCTTCCTAGTATTGATGTAATTTTTTGATACAGATACATATTAGTCTTCCATCAGTGTTGTCAAGTGAGTGGAGACAACCAATCATTGTTCACCGGAAGCTGTGTTGTTTACATTGTCCAAGATGGCGGCGGGGATGTATTTGGAGCATTATTTGGACAGTAAGCTATTTATCACACACACAAATGTTGGATAAGGGTTTCAAACCACTCAGATACTTGAAGTTTTTAGTTTTAATGTGTGATATAGCTTCTAGTCAACCCGCGGGCGCAACATAAGGCTTTAACCGTTTCCTAACGGTCAGCGGGTGTAGGCTCAGTCTATTTGCTGGAACAGCGTAGCGAAGAAATGATGCTGTTTGACATTGCGTTGCACACACATTAACCGTGTGAATATAGCTGAATTTCACTCACTAAGCGAGGTCATTAGCATTTTTGCCCCTTGTTATTACTCAAATATTTGTGAGTAGTAGCTCAATTTTAACACCAACGTCAACGGCAACCAGAGAGCATCAGTACGCAGAGAAAACTGAGCTAACAGCTAGTTAGGTGTCCTGCTTGCTTTATTGTATCTTACTGTACTCAGTTTACCTTCTTTTTACCTCACTGTTTTTATCTCTTATTTTCACAAAAGCCCTTTTAGAGATGAGCGTGTTGCAAATTAGCATCCGCTATCAACACTATGATACTTGAATCGGTTAGCTGTATCTCTATGTACACTGCATCTGTCCCCATCAAATAAACCATAAATCAGGGCGCAAAATTAGCACCAGCAACCAGCCAAATGTCGGTAAAATGTGCAACTGGCTGGTAGATTTGCTTTACTCACCAGCGAAAAAAACAATCTATTGAGTGGCTGGTAAATTGTGAACATTCACTAAGCATTTGGCCGGGGGACCGAAAAATTGGTTTTCAACCCCACCATACAAAAAATAAAGTTATGATTACATGTTGTTTTCTGTGAAAGTAAAGTCTTGTGTTTCTTCCCTCTTCACCACGCCAGGCATAGAAAACCTGCCGTTCGAGTTGCAGAGAAACTTCAATTTGATGAGAGATCTAGATCAACGCACAGAGGGTGAGAACAATGAACTGGGAAATAAATGTTGAAACACAAATTGTCATTGTTCATTTATAGATGGATCATTTTTCTTTTGATTGTTTCTAGTCTAAGGTTGTAACTCTTCTGTTTTTGTTACTTAGTTTGTGGTTTGTTTTTGTTTTGTGTTAAATATTATAGTGTCTTTTACTGTTTTGTTTTCCATTTGTTTTGCGAGTGTATGTTTGGGGCCCCCTTGAAAACGAGATGATACATCTCGAGGGGTTTATCTTGATATAATAAAATGTCTGATAATATCTTGTCTTTAAACAACATCACCTACAGCAGCAGTGTCGTGTGTTGCTCAATATCGTTTAGAGGCATAAATAATATAAATATCCTCGCATGTTGAAACAAGAAAACAAACATTTCATTTCACTATATTGCCATTTAAGTGATCTTTATATTTCAGAAACTGTTATTGTACAGATTAAAGTTTTATCACATTGGTAATGATGATTTAACTTTCATAGTGTTCTTTTAGAGATTTTTTCCATTTTGTCTCTCTTTTAGATCTCAAAGGACAGATAGACTCCCTGGCTAAAGAGTACACAGCCAACGCCCGGACTCTTTCCTCTGAGCAAAAGCTTTCCATACTGAGGCAGATTCAGCAGTCGTACAGCAAATGTAAGGAGTATGGAGATGATAAGGTGCAACTGGCCATGCAGACCTATGAGATGGTTAGTATCAGACACACTGTTTTATGTTTGTAGTTAATATGAATAAAAAAAACTACAGTGCTGAATAACCATGGAGTATGCATTACATTCAGTCTGCTGAACCTCCATTTTCTCTTCTGCAGGTTGACAAACACATCAGACGTCTTGACACAGACCTGGCCCGATTTGAGGCTGACCTGAAGGAAAAGCAGATCGAGAGCACAGACTATGATTCCACCTCCAGTAAGGGAAAGAAAGGTGTGTGTCAACTATATTACTATGTTATATGCCTTTGTATTTTTTGTATCGAGGACTATCCTGGCAGATAAATCCAAACTTATTTAATACTAACTGTAAGTGTTTGTGTAACTCCAGCTGACTCCAGACAGAAGGAAAAGAAGTCAGCTAAAACAAGGTCTAAAGTGAAGAGCTCGGATGAAGACGGCAGTCCAAAGAGTGCACAGAAGAAAGTCAAACTCCTTCAACCGTATGTTTTATATCTACTTTCCTGCTTTTGATGACCTTGTGTTTATAATTGATGTTAATTAGTGTTACAATTTCATTAGATAATTACAGTCCCTTTTATACAATGCTTTTTTTTTTCAATCTTCAGAGGAGAGTTCAACAGCCCTGCGACCAACTTTGGGAATGTGCACCCATCTGATGTGCTGGACATGCCAGTGGACCCCAATGAACCCACCTACTGTCTGTGTCATCAGGTCTCGTACGGCGAGATGATCGGCTGTGACAACACTGATGTGAGTTTTGTTTCATGGCCCCTTTTGCTTTCAGGAGATTGTAACTTCTCTGTGTCTTTTGACATTTTTCTTCATTAAACAAAATCTTGACGCGGGACTTAATGTTGTGAGGGATTTGATTTGAGAATTTAAAAGTAAACGGAATAAACACTACAAAATGCACCCTGACATTGCTCTAAATCTTATTGTTCTGGATAAATAATGCCTTACATCAGTTGAAGAGTTGAAGGAGGACTATGGAACATTTTTTTGCCTCATTATTGTTGTTAGTGGTGTATTGAACTGATACCCTAAAAATAAGGATAGTAGGGATAAAGGGAATAAAAGGATAAAAGAGAGGAGAGAAGTGACAAGAGCTCACCTGGGACAAACAACATAATGCTAATTGCAAATGCAAGTGTGGAAGCCACCAGACAAAACTAAAGTACCAGTCTAAAGTTTGGACACACTGTCTCATTAAAGGGAATGGGAAAGTGTGCCCAATGAATGGTTCTGTACATGCAGAGAGGTTGCAGTGTTTCCCCTATATTCAATCTGCAGTGATGCACCGCCACTGCAGAATTATGAGCACTGCTGCTAAAATTTCACACGATCATTAATATCAATGAGCTACTAATGATTTTCACCCGCACACTGTGTGAGCACGATAACACCCTACGTTACCATGGAATTTTGTCATCCTCCCTCTCCTCATTCTTCAAAGGACATCTACGTGAAAGGTACTGTTATAAGTGTAGCATAGCTCTGTTAAGGAATAGGACAGTGCATAATGTATGTGCGTAGCAGGTGTGCAGTTGAGCGAGTGCAGAAAGCGAGTGGCAGAAAAGTGACGGTAAATGCGAGTGGACCAGAGGAAAAGTTAAGCAGTAAATTGTCAGTCTTGCAGTAAATGTACAGTTCAGGTTACATTGTGTCAGTTAATAAATGCTGCAGCTTCTCAAGACCAAGAAAAGACTTGTCTATTGAAGTGGGTTAGCCTAACCTGACCAGGCTCATTTAAGGTGGACTGATCTTTAAGGTGGACCACCAATTCTCATTTTAGTGTCAATTTCAGCCGCTGTTAAACTGAAAACAGAGAAATGTCTGGCTGTTAAGTGTCATCTGAGTTTTTGATCAGCCCCCCAATCAATGTCCTGCATTTATTAATTTCATAGGACCTTTAATGTGAATGGACTGTCTAAACTTCTTATGATTTTATTTATGTGTGTATTTATTTAAATAACAATAACATTAAACAATGAACTCATCCTACTTACAAATGTTGTGTGTGTATCCAAAGCCTGATATATCATATTCCTCTGTGCTGTAGATCTCTGTTGTTGTCCAAAAACTACACATCAGTGAGCCACACTGCTGCACTGAGTGACATGTTCCTTCATCCCTGAAGACAGTGGTTAATGTAGCTTGTTTAGAAACAGCTCCAAACAGTAAAAATAGTGGTGGCCTCTTATGGACACGGAAATACGTTCCAGAGAGTGAAAACGTACGCATTTTTAATTGTTTTTGGACAACAACAGAGGTCTACGGCACAGAGGAATACGATATATCAGGCTTTGGATACACACACAATACTTGTAAGTAGGATTGATTCATCGTTTGTTTTGCTCTGCAGATGAGATTTGTTAACAATAAGAAAAACATAGATAATCGCCAGCCGAGTCTTTAAGTACCAAATTAATCAATGTAAGTATCACAAAGGTCATGACAATGTAGTTTTAGGGAACAGGCCTGAAACTGATTAAATAAGAATGATAATAAAAAATTGAAGTTGTAATTAAGTTATTTGAATCACGTGTCATTTTGATAAGGTCACAGATGGCAGAGCGAGTGACTTATCGGGAGAAGCTTTACTACACAAATGTAATGTCTCTCCTTGAAAAGATTGATATTGTTTTTGATTGTGTGTTTTGAACACTGTATTTTGTCTTGATTAAATGTGCCATTTGGAGGACATTCAACAATACGTTATCTGTTTTTTTCTCCAGTGCTCCATTGAGTGGTTCCATTTTGCATGCGTGGGCCTGACAACCAAACCAAGAGGCAAATGGTAAGAAAACTCATTAACTAAAATGGAGACTGTAATGTACAATCCTATTCTCAATATGTGCAATATAAATTGATACTCATTCAAGTCAGTCATCTAACTGTTAATGCTTTGTGTTTTATTAATGTCATGCAGGTATTGTCCACGATGCTCTCAAGACAGAAAGAGAAAATAAAAACACCCGGTTGTCCTGGAACAAAATGTGGACGCTGATCAGATGGAAAATGAGAAGAATATTTCTTCATTAGTTACTAGAACTTTTTGTTTCTCATCTTCCTTACAAATTTGGTGCTTTTGTCTTTTTTTTGGTTTACCTTGGTTTACTTAGCCTTGGTCTGATCGAGTGCGTGTGAAGGAGCCAAGTAGTTACAAATGTATTTAAATATTGTGGTTTTTTTACAGTTAACAATAATTTTGATTTTTTTTTTCCTGTTACATTTTGGTGCTCTGTTTGTGACTTCTTTTTTTATATTTTGTTTTATGAGTGAACATTAAAACACTACAACTGCCCCTAATGATTTAACAGTTCAAGTTTCCATGATACTCTAATACTGTGTTCACATGTACTTCTACAAAGCATTAGTATTTTTTCTGAAAACGGTTTTTGCCATTGATAATTCTTTGCTTTATTGTATGGTTAGTTTCTTTTGCTTAGCCTTGGAACGCTAGTTTCATTTTTTTAAAAGTAAAACGAGAGGGCAAAAGAATATGAAGACAAATGCTGCATCCTGACAGTATTAGTCATCTGTGGTAGTGAGTTAAATCATTTCATTTTAACATTTGATTGAGTGCTGTATAGAAAGTAAGACATTTTGTGAAAAGTATTGTCATTTCTGTAGCTGAAACATTGGTACAGGGGAGAGGGGGTGATTGTGTTGTCAATCATTTGAATACAGCTACTACCTCAAAAAAATGCCCCTGTGTGGTCTTTTGTCTCTAGTTTGTTTTGCATAATGAAACTTGACAGGTTCACGGTTTTTCAAGTCTGTCTTAAAACAACAGTCAGGTGTCCATATGAACAGTGACAGGGGTTTTCCTCGCTGTAATCGTTCCTCCTATTCATACTGGCTGTTAAAAGATCCCCTTCAAATGTGCCTTTGAATGATGGGGGGGCTAAAATCCACAGTGTGTCCATACAATCAATTAATGCAAAAATGCATTTAAAAGTTTATCTGAAGCTTATATGAAGCTTCAGCATTCTGAGTTAGTCATATCAAGTGGATATCTGCCACATGTGGAGTCTTTTTAGCATTATTCAGCAAATTCCCTCTTTGTGTCTCCTCAGTGTTTCCCTGTTGAGCTGTGGTAGAAGTTATGAGGAACTTTGGCTCTAAAAAAGGCTGTAATGTTGGAAAAATATCTACTTGTTTGACTAATTTGGATGACTGAAGCTTCATATTAGCTTCAGATAAATTTCTAAATTAAAAAGAAACAGAGAGGACTGGAGCACACTGATAAATTTGCACCCTTTAACTGTGCAAAACAGGCCAATGTTTCGAAACTACTCTGTCTTCATCAGAGTCAGAGTGGACAAAGGCATGAGGCAAACAACATATGTAATCAACCTAGACCAGGTGTGCAGTTGTCATTAGATAATTGGTTGAACAGGGTTTCAAATCTTGGATGATGAATCCAAGGGTGGGAGTTTCCATAGTCAGTATCTAAGTGCCACACCTCCCAACACCATGTCAGGAACAAAAGAGCACAAATTAAAAGCTGCAAATTTATCAGTGTGCTCCAGTCCTCTCTGTTTTTTGAAGTCTGCTGTCCTTGAACTGAGAAGCACCTGCGAGGAGAAACCTATTTCAACTTTTAAATTAACTTTTGCACAGAAGGAGGCTTGTGGATTTTTGTCCTCCATCACTTACATTCAAGTGCATCACGAAGGGATCTTCTAATGGTCAGTATGAACAGGAGGAAAGATTATGGCAAGAAAAAGCAGTTTCAATGTCTGTTTTGGCAACTGATTATTATTTGAAGACAGACTGGAAAAATGGTGAACCCGTCCTTTAATTCAAATACGTAATTTTGTACTGTAGTGTTTTTCCAGCAGGTGGGAGTGTTGAGTAAAGCACCCGTGCAACGAAAGCACGTAAATATGACGTCAGAGCGTCATCGCTTTGGCGCGATGTAGGAGCAAATTTGAAAATCAGGCTTCAGACCGTTTACAGACGCGGATACAGCAGACTACACTTTTGTCTTTAAAGGTCGAAGTTGTGGCTAAAGGGACTGCAAGCTTCACAGGTGAGCATGGTGTTTTTTTAAGTTTTTAAAACGTAGTTGTTAGCTAAGTATAGCTACAGATGTTTCAGTTAATAAATATAACAAGTAAAACTAACTAGTTAAGCTACACAGTTGTGCTAGCCCAGCTAGTTAGCATGCTAATGTTAGCTTACTTCACAACAACAAAACAACACCGTTTGGTTAATTGAAAGTCTTCCACGTTTGCTTTGTTAGTCTTACCGACATTGATGTTGGTGTTGTTAGTTTAAGTCTTGAGTAACGTTACTTTTCTTTACCAGCCAACTTTAATAAGTAGAACAGAGTAAAATTTAAACTTGTCGGTAACATGACCAAACTCTTTGATCAAGTAACTACAGTTAGTGGAAGCGGTACCGATACAATGCAAACCAAGCAGCCAAGTCTAAGTAAACTAATCAAAGGTTTACTTCACAGGGATGTCGTGGGACTTTTTTGTGCCCGTGTGTGTGGGCGACCTGGTAAAGACCGGAGGAATCAACCAGTACGTCGTTCAGGATGTAGTCCCCCCAAAACAGCTGCCGCCCTATCTGAGTAGTAAGTAGCCCACTAGATTCTTAAAGTTGTACTGGAAAATGTTCTTGTCAGACATTTGCATTTGTGCGTTTCTGTCTCTTTTACACAGGATTCAAGGCAGCATTGAGAAGCCAAGGACCTTTGTGTATCTTGGAGCACTTTGACACAGGCTACAGTGTGCTGCAGTGAGTATTGAGCATAACAAACTTGGCAATGCTATCAATTTTTACAATGAGATCAGTACAAAACTGTCTTTTTCTTTTTAAGGCATAGCAACTCAGTGGAGCTGAGTGTGAAAGAGGATACTCTGGAATTACTCGTGCAAGGTTAGATTTTTTGATACTTTTGTTATGTTTAAATTGGGGAAAAGATTATGTTGTGCTTGACTGCTCTCATGGACAACTCATGCATTGTCTGGACTCTTTTCCTTTCAGTTGTTAGCAGCCTGGCTTCTACCCTGCCTGCGCTCCTGGTCTCCACTTCTGTCTCAGCAGCAGAACGCAAAGAGAAACTCAATGCAGTTAAAATGAGTGTCTTCCTGCTCTGCAAAATCACAGAGGCCCTTGAAAGTGAATCCTATCGACAGAGTATTGTCACAGCACCTGGGAAGGTATGGTGATTAGTGACGCACTTAAAAATACTTTGTTAATGGCTATTGTAGCAAGTTATTATGTATTTTAAATGCCCACTGATGAGATAATGGCAAGTTTTATGATCCAGTCAGACCAAGAGATTATATCTCTCGCCTTCTGTTAGGTGGGTAGTCTTGGTGGTGTGGTTGAGTTATATTGCACTGCTGTAAGGGCCCACCCACAGTTAAGTTGTCATCTTCTACTATGACCCCTGTCCCCCCCCAAGAGCAATGGGATGGGACAGGTAGGAGAAGTCATACAGTGTGTAGATGTTTGTTTGTCTTTGTGTGTGTTGTGTGAATGTATATGTATCAGCTGGCAAGACGATATAGTCTCTGTAGATGGTTTGGCAGGTATGAACCACAGTACTTTGGTAATCTGAGGGCATGTATTGTATATTAATGTTAATTTTATTGTCTTGTTCTGGACTATTGCAGTCTAGTATCAATGAAGTTAAACTGATTTTAAGGTTTTGTCTGTTTTGCACAGGCTGGTAAAAAAGGCAAAGCTGGCGGAGAAGGACTGCTGCAGTGGGACTCTGAGAGAGAGAAAGTGCTGCAGGCCCTTGTCCAGCTCCTCCAGCTGGATATCCGTTCCCTCTGGAGCCTCTCCCTGGTGGAGGAAGAGTTTATCAGGTACAGGCTGTCTTCAGTCACAGCCTTTATTTTTAGCAGAAAAGATGTGCTGTAGAACCCACTTAAATGGGTTTCAATAGTTAGGCTTAAGAACAAACACTGTCCATATACATAAGGTTCTGTATCCATATGTACCATATCATAAAATGAACATATTTCTAATCATGTGTTGTGTGTGTGTGTGTGTATTTATTCCCTAAGCTGTGTGACCTGCTGCTGCTACAAACTACTTGAGAACCCAACCATCAGCCACGTCAAGAGCAAACCCACCAGAGATTGTATAATCCACTTACTGGGGGTGCTGATCAAGAAGTACAATCACCTCCTGGGTTAGTCTCATAGTCACATCGCTTTTACATAGCCCCTTTTTTGTGTGTGTGTGTGTGTGTAAGATTTCAATGTGTACTCCTGTTCTCATCTCTTACAGGTGCAAGTGTAAAGGTGATCCAGTTGCTGCAACACTTTGAGCAGTTGTCCTCTGTGTTTGCCCAGGCTGTGTCTGTGTGGAGCACAGAATATGGAATCAGGGCTATCATAGGAGAAGTAATAAGGTCAGTACACATGTATTGGTGAGCATCTTAAGTTTCTCTCTATTCCTGTGGGTGAGTTTCCCTGTTTATTGTGTTTCCCTTTTTGCTATGTTTGTCGTGAACACATCCTTTTTGGAAATTTTATTCTGTAGCTACAAAAGATGTGAGAGGTTCTTTTCTGAATGTCATTTTCTCCCTTTCCTTCAGGGAGATTGGTCAGAAGTCAAGCGACGAGCTTGCTAGAGAGGGGTCAGGGGTCAAAGCATTTTCTTCCTTCCTCTCAGAACTCGGTGCCCTGGTGCCTGAATTAATGATCCCCAACATTAGTGTGCTCATCACACATCTGGAAGGAGAGGTAATTTACACTTGAACATGTTCTTCCTACTAACACTGAATTATTATCCTCAATAGAAACATTGATGTCCTTAAATCAAAAGAAACACACTGCTGTATTGATCAGGTACACAAGTTAATTGGAGTGCATGAAATCATGGGTCTTTATTCAAGAGTGGGGTCTTTCAGTTTGAGAGCATGAGTTTTTGATTTCACATTCAGATTTTAATTCTCTCACTCAAACCCTCCCCTCACACTCAAATAGCCCCCGATTGTACTCAGATTTGCTCTGCTTCTGCTCAAACTGTATGCTGCCACTCAGATGTATTGTTGCTTGCACAGATTTCCTGCTCCATCTTCAAACCTTCTCCTCGCACTCAGGCTGCTTTTGTGTGGTTGTGAAACATCTGTTTTCGGATTTCTGCTCTGCTCTGATTTTTTTTTTTTTTTTTTTTTTTTTTTTTTTTAATTTAATTTTAAAAAAAAAAATTTGTGCAACAACCCTGTCAAAATCCCCCAGCCAATAGAATGCAGGTGTAGTGTTGAGAGAAAAAAAAATCAGAGTGTCCCATACTAGTGGGTACTGGTTCATCCACTGCTGCCCTCCAGGGCTTTATTAAATGTACTTCCCTTGTTTTCTCAGACTAACTAATATATTCAGTTTACTGTCACAGAAGACTAAAGAATCCAGAAAATATTCACATTTAAGAAGCTGGAATCAAAGAATATGGACATTTTGACAACTAATCGACTAATCGTTGCAGCTCTAAAGCAACTGTGCCCACAAGGAGGCAGGGATCATTTCATTGGTCAACACTACCCCTGGCGTTCTATTGGTTGGGGGATTTTGACAGGGTTGTTGCACAAAAAATCCAAGAGCAGAGCAGAGATCTGAGAGCAGACATTTCAGGAGCGCACAGAAGCAGCCTGAGTGCGAGGAGAAGGGCTGGAGCTGGAAATCTGTGCGAGCATACAGTTTGAGCAGAAGCAGAACAAATCTAAGCACAAGCGGGGGCTATTTGAGTGTGAGGGGAGGGTTTGAGTGAAAGAATTAAAATCTGAATGTGAAATCAATAAATCATGCTCTCAAACTGAACGACCACACTCTTAGATAAAGATAGGGGGGAGGGGAAACCCTATACGAAACACATATGTATTAGTCTAAAGGTGTAAAGCCCCACACACTGGTCTTTCATCAGTCAACAAAGCTCATGAGCAAACGGGAAGACTTGAGTGTGATCAACAGGGCTGCTCATGCAAGGAATATCTCCAAATGTGAGCAAATACACCTTTTCTTTTTTAAGAGATTGGTTTAGTTCTCCACAAATCACGGCTCTTTGTACCCTTCAAGACTCTTTTTGTGGTAGAAGCTCATCTAGTTTTGCCAAGCCGGGAAGGACTCGGCACTGAGCCATAAAGTCAATAAACGTCAGTGTTCTGGGTTGTGATTGGCTTCCGCAGTAATGTCAACACATATTAAAAAACATGACAAAAAAGAGCAAAAGAAGCAGGTTTCTTTCTTTTTATTGTGCACATTGTTTTCCTGGAGATTGCTGCCATGTTTTCTGTTTCACAGAGTAACAGAGCGCTAGTCTCAGGACTTTTTTTATAACCTCAACTGGGCAGGAAGTTAACAACATCCAGTAAAAATTGTATGTGCTTTGAATCGATGCTTTAAAAAAAAAAAAAAGAAGGGCATGAAGAGTAATGGGTTTGTGTTTATTTGCTCAAGCAGTCCGCTTGCAGATGTGCAAATGGTCACGTTTTCCAGCAGTTGGCCACTTTACGTCACTACTTATAGAATTTCATAGATATTGTAGAAACCCAAATGTAACTGAACTTACTGAAACAAGAAACTGAGGGGGGAACCATTTAATTAAGACTCTCTGTGGTTCTTTACAATATGTAATTTCTGTACAAAGCTTAATTTCTTTTTGTCATATTCAGTTCATTTTGCCCAATGATGAGACCAAGGCGAATACGAGCTCACTGAATGAGAGTTGGGTTCTTCTTGCCTTGATTGGCAGGTAATCTTGGTGGTGTAGAGGAGGGTTTCTGCTCCGCTGTAAGGGCCTGCCTACAGTGACTTGGCTCAATCCAAATTATTCTGCTACAGTCAAAGCAGAGTAATTGCTGGGATGAAGCTGACAGTGTGTGTGTTTGTGTGTGTGTGTACGTGTGTAAAAGGCAAGGAGTTCACCCAGCTCTCTTTGCTCTTCAGTCAGCAATGAGTTGTGTCTTTGGTAATCTGAGGGCCAAGTTCAGAATCTCAGATGGAAGCAAAGTGATGTTTATACCACCAAACACTAATCCCCATTTAGTACTTCATGATCATAGTAGAACCAGAATCTTGATGACACATTTAGATGCAGATTTATACCCTGTTTCTCTCTGTTTTCCAGAGCCACGCAATGCGTGTTGCTGTGTGTGAGGTGCTGGGAGAGATCCTCGTGCGGGTCCTGTGTGGTGACGGGCTCGACGAGTCTGGTAAAGCTGACCGCGACCGCTTCTTTGATACCCTGCAGGAACATCTGCATGACACACACTCCCACGTCAGGGCACGTGTGTTGCAGGTCTACGCACGTATCGTCAACAGCAAAGTATGTCTTCTCGACTTGTAGTGTATATCTAAAAGCATGTTTAAGTCCCTCCTGCTCATTAAAACTGTGTTTGTGTTTTAGGCTTTGCCCCTGTGTAGGTACAGTGAGGTGATGGGGCTCACTGTGGGACGACTGATGGACAAATCTATAAATGTGGTGAAGAGCGCCATCCAGCTGTTGGCAGCCTTCATTGCACACAACCCCTATAGCTGCAAGGTAACTCAAATCAACATGGTTTTAGGACTTGAACAGCAAACGTTATTCCAATGTCACAAACTCACTGGAATTTGTTCTTTGTTTTTTTTTTTGTTTGTTTGTTTTGTTTTTTCAGTTGAGCAGTGCAGATCTGAAGAAACCGCTCGAGAAAGAGACGGCTAAACTCAGAGAGATGAAGGAGAAGCTGGGGGCAAAACTACCGGGTGAGGATGAACTCTGTGATCCTTTTTTTTTTTTTTTAAAAAAAAACAAAAAAAACAAAAAAAAAAACACCTACAATTTGCCCAATGATGAGACCAAGGCGAATACGAGCTCACTGAATGAGAGTTGGGTTCTTCTTGCCTTGATTGGCAGGTAATCTTGGTGGTGTAGAGGAGGATTTCTGCTCCGCTGTAAGGGCCTGCCTACAGTGACATGGCTCGCCCAAATTATTCCTTAAAAGTTACAGTGGAGTAATAACAGGGATGATGCCAACAGTGTGTGTGTGTGTGTGTGTGTGTGTGTGTGTGCGCGCATGCATGTGTACGAGGCAAGGAGTTCACCCAGCTCTCTTTGCCGTTCAGTCTGCCGTGAGTTGCTTCTTTGGTAATCTGAGGGCCAAATTCAGAAAGCCATTTGAACTTAGCAGACCAGGTTGGTCTTTGCCTTCTCCTCCAAAAAGTTGTTTCAGAGAATTCGTACATGTAATTTTCAGCCACATAGTCCCGGCCGCCCTCACACCCTGTGTGCTGTTGTTGGCTGGAGGCTACACACCCACTGCCCAAAGGTCGACACTCAGAAACGTTCTGCACAATACACACAGCAAAATATGAAAATACAGCTAGATACAGACACCGCCACACACTTCTAGTGGGTCATAAGTGATGATTGAGAGGGATTATTTTTGTATGAATCTATTCATTGTCAGGAAAATCACACTCATTCTGCCTTTGTAATGTTGGTTTGAAAATGTGTTTTCATAATGTGTCACAAGTTACTTTGAAAGTGTTTTTTTTGTTGTTTTTTTTTTTTTTTAGTCAAAAGTAACACATTGAACCTATTACCAAAAATGCAGTATTTTTAGATGCTTGTAAAAAAAACAGAAATGTGGGTTATTTCCAACAGCTAATGCAGCATTAAGTTAATTAACCAGTTCATGTTGTGGTCATCTTTCTCCTCAAATTGAATTTCCAAGGAAACCATGAATATCTCATGTTGCTGATGATAACCCAATAATATTTATATTAAGGTAGCTGGGGCAGATAAATGTGAGTGAAGCTTCATTCTGTCTGTCAGAAATCCCCTTCATTTATTTGAAATGGCTTTAGAAAGACCACAACATCATGTATGTAACAAAAGAACAAATACAGCGGCACACAAGAAGATATGTTACAAAATACAATCAAATGATGGCACTCTAGAGCCCAGAATTACAATCCGGTCTCTTAACCTCATGAATAGTTGTCTTACCAACCTGTTCTGATGCTAAATGATCCCTTTTGTAATCTTTTTCCTTGTCAGTGGTTCCTCTGAGATTTTTCTTTGTAACTCTAACCTGAGTCGTCATCGTTGGTTTTGAATATTTTTGTCCTTTCCCTTCTGGCAGTGGCAGTGATTAAAGCATCTGAGCTGTGGGCCGCCATGGAGCCCGAGCTGCTCGTCACTGTCACGACAGAGCTGGAGCCCACAAGTGAAACAGAGAGGGAGCAGCAGGAGGAAGACGGGGATGTGGAGGAAGAAAAGGAGGCAGAAGATGACAGAGCAACCGCAGTGAAGATTGCTCAGTACCTCCGTGTCAACAAATACAGGTGAGGCTAATCAGCAGTGCTGTCCATGGTAAAAGTTGACTGAAGTGTCACCACCTGAAGGATATATTCTCCCACACTGTCAGTTAAGCAACAATTTGATGTGTGAAATTTGTTTTTTTGTCTTCTCTCTGCACAGGAACGCTGTGCGTCTTTGTATAAAAGCCCACAGCTGCTTCCCTGAATCTGAGATGTTCGCTTCTCTGTCCACTGTCACCCCAGAGACTTTAATGAACACACTGGCTCTGCTTTTCAAAGGTAAAACTCAGTTCGCCTGATGCATTTCTGTCCAGAGACACTCAATGCAAGTGCTGTCTGCCTAATAGAGACGTTATTGAACAAATTTAAGATTCGATTCTTTGTATTTCCTCTTGATTGGAGGAAATTCATTTCACATTATCTTTCAGTGCCCCCGTTCATTAAAACTGATTAGTCCATAATATCTGGAATTACACACATGTGAGTTGAGGATATATTTTTAGAGCAAAGAACACCGCACTTCATTAACCAGTCATCTCCTTCGTAATATATTCCACAGCTCTAGATGACTGAGTCACATGAAATCTCCCAACACAAAAGGTTGTAGAGCTATGTCAGATCCTCAGGTTCAGTCTCTACTAAAATGTTACTATCGTGACATAAAAAGAAAATAGTGACTTGTTTCACATCAGCTGATAAACATGCTTTCATGTTGGTACCTGAAAAGGAACATGAGAACTACACTTTCAGATTTTTACCTTTTCTTGTTTGGAATGTCTTAACTTTTTTTTTTTCTCTTGGTAGTTTGTTTTGTTTGTATGATTTTGTCAGTTTTTTTTGTAATTTTACAAACATACTATATACACTTCATACATCAATAAAATAAAAATGCACAATATAAATCTCAACCACTGCAACACACCCACAAAACAAAAGAAAAACATTTAGGACTTTTGAGACATTGCTCTCACAATTGTGTGTTTATTTTTTTAGTGGTTGCAACAAATGCTCCTGCAGTTTAGGAGATGACTGTAAATCACAATTACAATAATATTGAGTTTAACAGCAATTACCAGTATGTCTTTAAGAGATATATATTTAAAATATCTATATATTATACAATCCATATAAAGTATAAAATGATTATGTTTCAAATATGCTTTTAATACAGTTTCTAGTTATCTATCTAGTCTGTATTCTATGTTTATATTTGAATTAGTCTACTTAGTAGTTGTATATAATTTAGCCTTTAATTGTATTTGTTTCTTTCACCTACCTCCATTGTTTTTGTATTTTGTGATTTATGTGAAGTGGCTGCTATAATGCTGTTATTTCCCTTTGGGATTAATAAAGTACCGTCTAATCAATACCTTTTTTTTAATTGAAATCAGTCTGTCCATTCCATCACTGTTTTGGCAGCACTCGGAGCCCAACACACTGTAGTTAGATCCATAAAACAGCAGAAAATAAACTTGAAGTGTAAAAATGCACCTTGGGTTGCAGGTAGAACCGTATAGTGTGCATGAAACACAAACAGTTGGTCTTTGTAAATTAAAATAGAAGCATATCCATTCTGTCAGTTGTGAAATGGACTGAAAAACACGGCTGAAACGCCTCCTGTGTAGACGAGCACTTAACACTTGAGCGGCTGCCTCACACATGTTAAAAGCACCACAGCGAAGAGAACGAATTTAACTTAATTACTGTGCAGCAGCAGCAGGATGTGTTGAGTTATCAAGTAGCAATGGAAAGATGGTTCACTGTTAGAATTGCACTGATTCCTGTTTTCGTGATGTTTTTTTCAGGCTCTGACGAGGACACTTCTGAACTCAGCCAGAACTTGCCCCCCACGCCACAGAGAGAAGGGGAGAAAGAGGAAGAGGATGGTGAACTGAAGAAGCAGGAGATGTTGGTTCAGTACCTGAAAGATACAGAAACCTTCGCGTTACAAGTGGAGAGAGCAATCTCTGTCATCAACACCATGCTCTACTGGAAAACCACTTCAGGTAGATGGAGATACTCAGCACAGTGAAAATCAACTCAAACGTGCTTTTCCATGTAATTTGAGGATTTATTTTGGTAATGAGATGTGAATATTTGCACATCTTACAGCAGAAGTGTGTTGTGCTTGTAGTTGTCCAGGAGGCTGTGCAGTTTTGTGTGACAGTATGCGAGTTCAGTGTCGCCAACTCTGTCAGTGGAGTGAGGAAGATGTTGCCTCTGGTCTGGTCAACTGATGCTGCCATTAAAGACGCTGTTGTTCAGGCCTACAGGCGCCTCTATCTGAACCCTCAGGGAGACACCACCAGGTCTGTGAAACTGCTCCACACATACAGTTCACATATCCCCTCAGCATATTTGTGGTATTGATATAGCTATTTTAAATTCAATGTGATATCAGCTAATTCATTATTTTTATTATAATATTAACTGTTGGGTCCTATAAATTAGTTTGAGGTTTACTGTAACCAGAGGAGTATTTTAACATTAGGCTGCCTGGCTTTCAGGTTAACATTAGTAACTAAAACATAGCTCATATAACCTTCGATGGATTAAAAAAGTCTTATAAAATTACTTGGTCAGCATGTTCAGTTCACTGTTTTTCATCAACTTTAGAATTATTGGCAAATAGCATAATGTGATGCTGGCAGAACCTAAAACCACAAATAGAAGAGATTTGTTTTGTGTTGTTGTCTTAAAGCAGCTGTCTCTTTCATCATTAGGACCAAAGCCCAGACTCTTGTCGACAGTCTCTCGGAGCTGATGGTGGATGCGTCTCTGGGAACAATCCAATGTCTTGAAGAAATAGTGAGCAACTCTTTTATGACTCTCATATGGCTCATTTTCTGTGTTTGATGGTCAATTGAGAAACGTAACGGCAATAAAATGTGTACTGTTGGTTGTCTAATGTGTTTTGGTATTAAAATAACCATTCAAACATGTCTCTGTAGGTGCAGGAGTTTTTTGGCAGTGGCAGCAATCTCCAGTCCACCGTAGTGCAGGTTTTGTGGGAAAGATTTACTGGCAAAAGAGAAACTTCTAACCTACAAAGACGAGCTGCAGTGCTACTGCTGGGCATGGCTGCACGGTAAGACACAAACCACTTTCAGTATGTTGAATAATAAATAAGAGGGTTTCTAGCTGGTTATTTTTGGTAAAAAATTTAAAAGTGTAGCCCAAAGTGACTCAACCCCAACTTCTCTGACTGTGTAGAATCACACAGGGAGTAGATTGATAGGTGGTCAGAATTCATGAATCCAGGGAAATTCAGTCAGTCATGGTGTACTTCTAAATGATTTGTGAGACACAGTCAGTTTACAGCACACCTGGTGTTTCAGTCTGCACGTAGACACTGATCGGTCCTATCACAGCTTTTATTTATTTGCTTTCTTATTCTGTCCACGTTGTGATCTGATCTCATTTTGCACACACTACGCAGTGCAGTCGAGTAGGTGGGTATGTCAACGAAAACAAATACAGCAAGTCATAGGATAATTAGACATGATGTCCTACAGCCTCTATTTATTCTCCAATTTTGTGAAAGACAGTGTAAACAACTCTGTTTTTGTTACAGTAGTGGTTGCAGGTGCTGTGCATACTTATGACTTGTTTACTAGTGGATGAGGGAACGGCTGGTGACAGGCGAGAACAGATTTAGCTGGAGTTCTGCTGAGGTGCATGGCTAACTTCACATTTCATGAGTCATGATGTTTCTGCAACACCGAGCAATATTTTCTCACCAACAACCTGGTAAATTGCCTTTACATGTGGCTGACTTTACCTAAGATCTGATTTATATTCCAATTATGATTTGTACGCAACACTAGGGGTGTGACAATGTGCTGCTTTGTAAGGCTACAGTGTTTTGAACCTGTGTTTATATCATGGTCTGAATCATGAAACACAGCAGGACTGGGTAGTAATAAACTCAGTGTTAACTGACTATCTAGTTTGCACTTGCTCACATGTTCAGTCAGGTGGACGTAGTCAGTAATCTTAAATAATGTGGAATAACAGTATAATGGCTTGTCAGAAATGTTTTCTATAAAGCTCAATTTGGTTTATTTTTATTGCGAATTATAATAATATTTTGATCATATATACTGCACACTACTGATCCTCAATGAAAGAAGTAACAACTAACATGATCCTTTTTATGGCGAAACGTTCAGGTTTACACCCCGACTCAACACATTATTCAATCATGATATTTCGGATCCATATTCAAACTGCATTTTAAGATCATGTTTAATCTATTAGCACACAGAACAAACTTCATTCCCTGCTGTATATTAAAATCAACACAACTCTGTTTTTTTCCTGACAATAAATAAAGTTGCTGAAAGTTGGCTAAACAGTTTTTCAAATATTTATATAAAATCTGCGATATGCCTCACTGCATAAAGGCACTTAGTCTTACATTTTGGTCCTGCCTCAGCTACTTGACATTCAGCAAATCCTCTCATTAGTAAGAATACAAGCTCAGCCTCAGCTCCTCTTCATTGTAATCAAAGTCACGACCATATAACTAGGCTCCTTGCCAGTGCCTTTCCGTGAATATATATATATATTTTTTGTGTTCCCCCTCAATCTACCTCAAAGACTGCCACTGCTGTAGGGAAGAGTGAGCGAGCAAGAGAGTAAAGAGAGTCTATCTGCAGTCCACCCACACTGCTGCCTCTCTTCATCCAGCCGGCAGCATTCATAACCTATTAAATCTTATGTGCTTCTGCTAACCCATCCTCCCACACACATTATCTGGGCAGCAGCCTAGCACTGGCAAGGCCAGCAGCGCACAGCGGTTTGGATGATGTAGGCCAGAGATGTTATTACTTCACTTTGCATACTCACATGATCATTTGGGAAAATAAAATACATACTTTATGCCTGTTTTTCCAAAATGTCTTTTTTTTTTTTTTTTGTATGCATGTGAATCTAACAGGGCAGAGAGGGAGGTGGTCCTCAGTAATCTGGACACTCTTTGTTCTGTGGCTCTGGGAGAAAAAGTGACTGAAGACTTCCTTCTGGCCAGAGACACTGTTTTCACCATCTGCAGCATCACTGACCATGTCAGGGTAAGAAGATGTTTCATGATGACCAGAGAGCCACGTTAACTCCGGTCTGTGTTTTAGAGAGTCAGTGGGCCAGTGTTTCAGGGTCCAAAGTAGAGATTTGGAAGAAAAAAAAAGCTTTTCCTGTGTGCAGTTTCCTAGACTCTAAAATAATTTGACTACTTAATCTCCTATTTACCTCATGTTCACTCTTAACATCAACAGCTGGTAATATTAATCTTATACATTTGCAAAACAGAGCAGGTATTAAACCTTCATCATTTCCAATTAGTTCCATTAGAGGTATAACTTAAATCAAATGCACAGAAAGTGTTTGACATTTTTAGGGGCATTTGGAACCAACTTGCCTTGTCTCTTGTTAAATGGGCTTGAACACAATGTATTCTATTTCCACCAGCAATCAAAAGGCGCTCCGTTCAGACTGCCCCAGGACCATCAGCTCTTCACCTGCCTCACACAGGCCATCGCTGAAGGTAAATTCAGACATACAGTTGAAAAATCAAACATCAATTTCAGAATATGTATTTGGTATGTCCCCCTGTGGCTTTGATGACAGCATGCACTCGAACTGGAATGGACTCCACAAGTTTGCGCAAAACCTGATGACTCATGTTATCCCAGCATGATTTAATAATGTTCAAAGAGCTTCTTGTGATGTCAGAGAATGATTGGTTTACTCAGTCTTCAAGTGCCCCCCTAAATGTGCAGTGGGGTTGTGATCAGATGACTGTGGAGGAAAGTCCATGACAGGTCAGGACTCCTTGGTCTTTTTTAGTCTTCCAGTAGTTCTTGTAAAGCTTTGAGGTGTGTTTGGGGACATTATCCTGCTCCACAAAGATGCAAACCAGAGGCTACAGCATGTCTCTGAAGAGTGGAGTGGTACTTCTCCTTGTCCAACTCCAGAGTAGGCAGAACACCCCCAGACTTAAATGTTCCCACCACCATGTTTCACTGTGGGTTTGATACACTGTGGTTTCATTCTCTCTCCTGTTCATCTCCTTACATACACTCGTCTGTTACTGCCATACATCTCAAACTGGGATTCATCAGTAAATAGGATCTGTTCCAGTCATCCACCGTGAAATGCTGGTATTTCTTAGCCCACCCCGAGCGTTTGGCCTTGTTTCCCCTCCTGAGAAGTGGTTTAGAAACTGCTACTCATCCTCTGAGACCACTACAGCACAGCCTTCTTTTGACAGTACTTTTGCTGATTGGAGTCTTGTGTTCTTTATTTAGCAACTTCTGTATCTGTGATGAAGCTGCTTTTCTATCTCTCAGGGAACAAAGCTTGATGTATTGATAACAGGTGAACACTGGCTGCAAGTTGAGTTATTTGAACAAACATCTGAGTAGATCAAATCCACCTGAGTGTCATCTGAACTGATGCTTCAAAGAGATATAAATCAAGGAAATCTGACCTTTTTGTACAAAGGAGTTAAGTTGGTCAATGCCACTAAATTGCTTAAATTTGATAGCTGACCTAGAAGTAGTGCAAAATCTTATATGAATATTTCTTCATTTTACATGTCATAACTTGTTTTTAAATGTTTCTGAATCCTCAACTTTCTGATTATTTCCAGGTTTATATGAAAATATTATAGATATTCAACATGGCCTCAGACTTTGGACTTCACTGTATGTCCCTTTTTGATGAGAAACATGCTCAGTCTGTCTGTCTCAGCTTTCACTCTCTTTCTTCCACTGACTGTCTCTGTCATTTGCTCCAGGTGTGGTGATGGAAGACCCTTACTGGCAGAGCTTCATGGAACAGGCTGTCCGTCTCATCTACTTCCTGGCTGAATCCCCTGACCAGCTGTGTTCACGGCTGCTCCAGCGCAGCGCTCGCCTCTTACAAGATCAGATCGCAGAAGGTGGGGAAATCAACAAGAACGCAAGCCAAATACAAGATGGGTCTCAAGATCCCAATGAGCAAGGTGAACAAGGTGAGTGTCATTCTAAAGAAGACCTTTGTGTTGAGTATAAGTTGTGACCTGACCCGTCCCAGCACTCCTGGCTTTCTCAACATACTCTTAATCACACGTGTCCATGTGTTTTTTCTCTCCTGCAGTGAACTGTGTGTGTCTGGCCCAGCTGTTGGCTCTGTGTGGCTGCGTGGCTTTCTGGCAGGTGTCTCACCTTGAGCGCAGTGTGAGCACTGAGCTGCGGAGGAGGAGAGGAGAGAAGGAGGAGAGGGAGGAGAAGGAAAAGGGCCCATCCAGCAAAGCTAAGGTCTGCAAAGACTTGTATACAGGGCTTGTACATACAGTAATTTAAATGTGTATCAGTACAATGGTCTCACAATGAAGTAGTAGATTAGCTAACAAAGAAACAAAATTGTGATCGTTTTGTTAATGAGCTTCTTTTTTTTTTTTCTTAGAAATTAGACTATCATCTGAAATTCATTGCTCAGTTCATACTGTAGCTATGGGAATCTGATAATGTGCTCATGAATCTGCTTAGAATATCTTAAATTTAAATGTCATTTAAGTGGTTTTGAAAGTAGTTTCACAGATATTTAAACGTCACTTGATGTCAAAACAGTCCCCTGGGTGAAAGAAATCGAGACAATCAGAATGAGTCTCAGCAGGATAGTTTGAAATTCACATGAGTGATGGTTCATAATTATTCAGCGCATCAGGGAATATGAAGATAAATGTCTCCTTAATTAGCCTAAGAAGTTTTTATTTTTATTTCATTTATAGTTACTTCATTTTTTACATTTAAAGAGACAAAGGGGGGAGAAGGAGCAGGGCAGGGGTGGCATAAAATGAATTCTTAGGTTAGATGAAAGCCTACTAGAGTGTCACTGTCACATGGCAGGATGAGAGGTTTATAAAAGTGATAATCCATCCAAAATGCTGTTTCTATGGATGTTTTGATACTGTTTTTCTGCCATAAACACTTATTACTATTAGAGTCCACTTTTCACTGCCTTAAATCCAAATCTACAGTTGGCAATGTTGTCATACTCAAAACTTTTTGGGTGAGGTGTCATTCTAAGACTAACTGATCACTAGGCTGTGCAACAAGTCAGAAAACACCCAAGATGTGTTCTTGGGCATCTTTTTCAAGCTGCTGTAATAATTTTCCAACAGCAAACAGCCAACGAGAGTGCAATGGAGGAGGAGCTCGGGTTGATCGGTGCCTCCGCCGAAGACACAGAGGCTGAACTCATCAGAAAGATCTGCGAGACAGAATTACTGGCTGGTAATAAAAACATCTAATCTTTTGTTTTGCTGCCCCACATTACGCTGTATTAAAAAACCTGCTATATCCCATCCACTACATTCAGATATTCACACATTTCATTTCATATATGACTTGAACATCTTCTCCCCACCCTCTTCTTGCTGTCTTTTTAGAGGAGAACCTGCTGTGTGCATTCCTTCCCCTGCTGGTTAAAGTCTGCAGCTCCCCTGGACGTTATTCCCACCCACAGCTCACCACTGCTGCCTGTCTGGCACTCTCTCAGTATATGATGATAAGGTAAACACATCCCCTGTTACTGTGTGCTTTCACAATACATATTTGTGTTTTGCCTCAGAAAACTGTAAATAGACTGACTTGAATCACCAGGATAAACTTTATCACTGCTCTTTCTTCATCCCTTACATCAGCCCATCGGTGTGTGAGGAGAATATCCGTCTAATGTTTACGGTGCTGGAGCGCTCTGCTCTCCCTGTTGTCAGGGCCAATGCCATCATCGCCCTCGGAGACCTCACCGTCCGTTTCCCAAATATATTGGAGCCCTGGACACAGAATCTCTATGCCAGGTAATGTAATGACACATTCAGTTTCATCAGCCCAGTAATTTGAAATTAATTTGTCACAGTTGCAGCTCATGCTCATCATCCCCCTTCACTCTAATTGACTCCTTCCAATTAGATGAACATTATTATAATAGCCATAGCTTTGTTTTGTTTTGTTTCCCCCTGTAAGGAACAACCTACGCCTGAAGTCTCAGCTGAGTGGGTGCACTGTAAATGACGTTTCATCTCAGTTAACATTTCCCTGTACTTGTACACTTGAGCCATCCTCATCTGGATCCGACCGCGTCTCATTGTGTTGTTCCTCTCAACCACTGAAGTGTTGCCACTGTCACAATGCTCCACTGAGCCACATGATGGAAAAAGTTTACTCTTTCCATCACGACTTTTTAATGGGGAAACAAACTTTGAGATGATCTATGTTGGCAAACTCTGATATCTGCCTTGTATTCTGATCTTTGCATTCAAGATAAGAAAACTTAATTGTCCATTACATGAAATGGATATTTTCCTTCGGCATTCTGGCAACACAGTGTAAAACACCGTAAACATCAGCTAAAATACATAAAGGCTCAAATTACTTTTTATACCCATTTTTCCTGGCTAGTGGGACCTTGAGTCTCCTGCCAAATAGTAACAGCTGATGAATGAAGGGACTGAGTGAGGTCATTATAGACCTGGGTGTCCTTTTCGGTTATGGACCGGGTTTATAGGTTCTGGAGTTGAAACTGTTTATTTCCAGTGATCTTGCTGGTCTGATTGACAACCTGGGTCAGCTTGTTCCTGTGTCTAACTGAGAGGTTTCAGTACCAGGAGATGATATTAAAGGTGAGAACAATCTCAGTGAGTGACCTGTCGACCACAGTCAGGGTGTGTTTATTGGCGTTGGAGCTTCTCAATTTCCTGAGGAGAGAGAGCTGCTGCCGTGTGTTTTTGTAAATGTAGCCTGCAATGGTCTGAAAGGTAAGTTTATTGTCAATGGTTGTTCCCAAATTTTTTAAAGTGCGTGACCTGCTGCACTTCCTGCCCCTTCATGACAGCAAGCTTGAAGGCGCCCTGTGCTGCCTGCCCCCGTACTACCTCCTAGACACAGCTCCTTGGTCTTTGTGACATTAGGGTCAAGGAAGCTGGCGTCAAACCAGATGGCAATGTGGTCGATGTGCTGTTGACATCCTGCAGGGAGGCAACCAGGGTCATGTCATCAGCATACTTAATGAGTGAGGGGTCTTTGCTGTTGTATTTTACCTCGTTTGTATATATGGAGAACAGGAGGGGAGATAAAACGCACCCATGTGGAACGCATGTGTTCAGGACAAGGCAGTCAGAGAAGGTGTTATTAATACCGACTCCTTGATCCACAGGGCAAAGCTGCTCCTGGTGTTCAGGTCACACAGACAGCTCAAGAGAAGATTAAGCTGGACTGTATTAAAAGCAGAGGAGAAATCCATAAAAAGTACAGACTTGTGTGTTGGCCTTGTCTAGATGACCATGTATTTTGTCAGTGAGAGTGAGAGTGGCGTCCTCCACACCTCGACTTGCTTGGTAGGCAAACTACATGGGGTCCATGCACTTAGCTGTTTGTGATATGAGATCCTTGCTCACTAGACACTCCATGAATTTGCTTAATATAAGTTTGAGGGCGATGGATCTAAAACCACTAAGCGATTTTTGTGTGTGTGCTGTTTTAGGCACTGGGACAATAGTTGCCATTTTCCAGCCCTGGGGGACAAAACTGGTGTCAAGGAATAGCTTGGTAAAGATGGGTCCTAGTTGGATGGCACATTCTTTCAAGACCCTTCCCTTGAGTCCATCTGGCCCGGGTGATTTGCGAGGGTTGACTCACTGGAGGATCAGAATGACTTCATCGAACTGACCTTTTCCTTTTAATATCACAGGGGCAGGTGTCATTCCTGCACAGTCGCTTCCATCACTGAAGTCATGTTTATCGAATCTAGAATAGCACATGTTGAGATCATTTGAAAGGCCAAACAGGGTCATCACATTAAGGCGCTTGGAACCATGGGAACCGGCCAGCACTTTGTGGCTTACTGGGAACCCACCCCCACTCGTGAACTGGGGTGGAGTCTTGGACAAGGGCACTTTTAGACAACGAACAGCTTAATTACTAGTGTGTTACAGATTGTGACTTGAGCCAATGACTAGTGTGTTGTAATTATACAGAATGGTTGGGTGAACAGAAAGGAATAATTTTGGGTTGAAGTCAAAGGTTCTACAAGGCTTTTCTTGTAGGTAGAGAATTTCACTTAATGGATTCTGTCTGTTTTTCCAGCACAAAGATACACTGGTTCCGTATAGCCAACATGGACGTTAAAGTTGTTGTGTTTGATGAAATGTGGTTTTAATTATAATGCTTGACAATGCTCATATTGTGGTGTTTCGGATGTGTAAAACATTTTGTTCTTTTTATAATGTGCCACTGCCCTCTTAGTGTTTTCTACCTGATAAGCATTTCATAGTGTTCCTTAATTCTCTCCCACACATTAACATCTCCACTATTCTCAAGGCTGCTGCCCTGGAGCCTCCTGATAAGCACATTAAGAAGTAATTACCCTGTTCATTGCTGTTGTAAGCCTCTGCACTGGCATGTGGAAGTGCCATGTACAAGTGTCTGATCTTCTGCCAGGAGTCCTGCTCTCTGGCATAAATGAGAAATGGTTAATGAGTTTCTTTTGTTCTGTGGTTTTGGGTGTGGCTAAATCTAAATTGGTGTCAGAATGCTATCAGGTTGCCCTGCCTCAGCCTGTCAAGTCCTATTGTATTCAGCCAAGGCTGTGACAGTTGTTTGGTTTCGGTAACATCCTGCCTAACTCCAAGTCTTAACAGGAAGCCTAATTGATTCTGACTGGAAAATGAAAAATGCACAGGTGGCAAGAAATCATTACCTGAACGTACATTTTTAGCGTCGCTAGAGGCATGGCTGCCAGAATGGCGGTGCTGGTCTGTCGGTCCACTACTGTGGTCCAGACTGAAATATTTCAACAGCTATTGGATGGATGGCTATGAAATTTTGTACAGGTATTAGTGGTTTCCAGACGATGTATCCTACAGACTGTATAGATCCTTTAGCTCCACCATGATGTTGACGTTTGCGGTTTTGAGTAAAATATCTCAACAGCTATCGGATGGATTGCCATGAAATTTGGTAGAGACGTTCATGTTCTTCTCAGGATGAATTGTAATAAGTTTTGATGATACTTTAACTTTTCGTGTAGCGCCATCTTCAGGTCAAAAATGTAATTTGTCCACTAGTTTAAAATACCTGCTAAACTAATGACATTCCCATCAGCCTCAGCTGTATTCTATGGTTGGTCCTAATTAGAAGATGTTAGCATGCTAACATGCTAAACTAAGATGGTGGACATTGTCAACATTATACCAGTTAAACATCAGCAGGTTAGCATTGAGCTCAAATCACTGCTGTGCAGAGTGCGGCCTCACAGAGTGTGACCTCACAGAGCAGCTGGCGTGGCTGTCGATTCTGTCTCGTTAACCAGCCGGTAATTGAACATCCTCTTCTCTTCCAGGCTCAGTGACGAGATTCCTTCAGTGAGGCAGACAGCTGTGACAGTACTTACTCAGTTAGTGCTTAAGGATGTGCTTAAGGTCAAAGGTCAAGTCAGTGAGGTGGCTGTGCTGCTAATTGACCCCGAGCCTCACATAGCCAGCCTGTCCCTGAACTTCTTCAATGAGCTGGCTGCCAAGGTACTCACACACACACATACACACACACACACACACACACACACACACACACACACACACACACACACACACACACATCCAGAGAAACAGACCCATTAAGGGAGTCTGAATAATTTGGAAGGTTTCTCACTCTTAATGATGTTACCCATCAGGACAACGCAATCTACAACCTGCTCCCAGACATCATCAGTCGACTGTCCGACCCAGAGAGAGGCATGAGCTCGGAGGACTTCAATACCATCATGAAGTGAGTTGCACACCTTCACAGTGTGTATTTGTACTGCCATGATTAGTCCAAACTGTCTTTTACTCTGCAGTTTTGGGACAAATGGTGACTTTTTAAAAAAAAAAGTTAAGAAATAGTTTAAGAAGGGTAAAGTTGAAAGCTTTGCTGTATTGTGTGTGTGTGTGTGTTTTCAGGCAGCTGTTCTCCTACATCACCAAAGAAAGGCAGACTGAGTCTCTGGTAGAGAAACTGTGTCAGCGCTTTAGGACTGCCAAGTGAGTACATCTCCACCTCTTTTCTTTTCTTCTTCACACCTCTGACCTGCAGCTTTATGTTGGGTTTTTTTTTTTTTCCCTCACTCATTTGTGAGTCTGTTCTGCAGTATTTCATTTATGCAAGCTGCAGGGGTGGATGCGTGGGTAATTAGTAGGTGTTTTCAGTGTGTGCAAAGAGAGATCCACAATTAAAGCGAGTTCACAGTTCACGTGTCACCTACACTCCGACATCTTTGTATTCACTCATCTTGTCATGGAAACTGTCTTCCCATATAGTTGAGGCATGTGGACAAAACAATTGACCTGGCTTCAGTCTGCCTGTGACTCATCCCTACTTAAAGCTCAAAGGAAGGACATTTTATATTACAAAATGGCAAAGTGAATTTAGATATATGAGGTTCCTGGAAAATTAGATCTGGTCTAAATGCTAGGGCAAAGCCATATTCATGAGTAATGAGCTGTTTTGGTCAAGGGTCTAGAATTTCTATGCATTTCACATAATTTCTAATCAGGTTTAGTCCCTCATCTCTCTAACTCTTCCTTCTTCTCTCCTCAGGACCGAGCGTCAGTGGTGTGACTTGGCCATGTCTCTGTCTCTGCTGTCCATGTGTGAGCGTGGTTTTAAGAGGCTGCAGGAGTGCTGGGAGTGTTACAGTGACAAGTTGACTGAACCTGGAGTCTACCAGCCTCTGCTCTCCATCACTGCCAAGCTCCGCCGTGGGGCCAAACTCCAGTTTAAGGTGCTTACATACTTTTCCAATTCAAAGTAGATGTTTTTTTTTTTCTTTGTTAAGCTTTCTGTGTGTTAACTTAAGGTAACTCTGTTTACCAGGCCCTAGTGGATGATTTTGAAAAGCGTCTGACTGCGGTTCACACACGGGGGCTGGAGAATGTAGAAAGCCCTGAGATGGACGAGGAGAACCAAAAAGAAGGAGGACCTAGTGGAAGGACAGTCGTTCGCACACCTCTACCCACCAGAGGCCGGACTAGGTCAAAGAGAGGTCAGTGCATGTAACCGTTTTACTAAAAAATATTCTTGCAGAAAAATTCTGTTTTTTTTTTGGTGACAACAAACTATTCTTTTTTTCTCGCTGATCCAGGTCAATCAAAGCCCTCTGTTTCCAGCCACGGTGATGAAAGTTATGTGACACCTCAAAAATCTCGCAAATCTAAGAAACCTGTGATTACCTTCAGCAGCGATGAAGAGGAGGATGAAGAGGGTGAGTGCAACCACTTAAGTCATTCACCACTCTGCTCCACTGAGAGGCTCTTCTGCCTTTTTTCAAATTACACTCTTATTTTGGAATTTCAAATGATTTTTCTTAATCCATCTCTTAGGCAACTTATTTTGTATGTAATATAAAAATTTGTTATTTAGTGCTGCAACTAATAATTATTCATCATCAGTTAGTCTGCCAATAATTTTCTCAATTTAATTGGTCTATAAAATGTCAGAAAACAGTTCGTTTTGACCAGCAACCCAAAAGCCAAATATATTCAGTTTACTATCACATAAGAGAATGAAAAGCAACACATGCTGACATTTAGAAGACAGAACGAGGGAACATTTGGTGTTCATGCTTGAAAATGTTTTGCTTAACTTAAACAATCGATTATGTCTGACTTAAATTTTTTCCGTTACATATAGAAGTGACTTCATTATTTTGTCACAAGTCAGTATCTATACAGTCAATCAATGCGACAAAGTGTTTGCACCACTGGACTGAGCCGCACTAGGCAGCTGTAGAAGAAGATTCAGGACTGTTTGTGCCCCCGTCGCTCTAAAAAGTGAGCTGTTCATTGCAGCGGCACTAATCCAAGATCCATGGATATCTATAATAGACACGGTCATGACTTGTCCCCCTTCCATCAATTTCTAATCTTCATTTTATTTTTCCTCAGATGCTGTGATGGCGGAGAGCGAGACCCCTAAAGTGACAACGCCGATTGCCCGCACATCCCGACGAGCTCGCCTCAGAAACTGATTTTCCTCTTTTCTTGTTCTTATCTATCTTTCCTTGTCATCTTTTTTTCCTGTACCTTTTTAAACTTTTCTTAAACTATTGGCTTTTTAAATATTTTTAAAAAAAATCTTTCTGTATATTTTTAACAGATTTTTTTTTAGTACCTGGCACTAAAGTAGTCTGCAGCATCTAAGGACACAGAAATAAGATGTCTTTAATAAACCTGGTTCTGATATGACAAAAACTCTGCGGCTGTCTGTTTCTGTTTGAGGTGCGTCACTCAGCGACATCTGCACACTGAAGAAAAAGCTGAAGCTGACACTACAAATGTATGACGGGTTGGGTGTCCGCTGGATTATGTCAAGTAAATTTATGCCATCATTACAAGCAGCTTTGAATGTCTACTTGTATCATGTGTTTGGACAGCGGTGTTTAATGGGTTGTCACAGCTTGCCCAGACAGTATTACTACCCCAGATGCTTCTCCACTTCATTTCCACTTTCCTCAATTTTCTTTTCCTTTCTTTTTAGAGCATCTTCTGTCATATCAGATCTCACGTCTTCATCACATGAGAAACACGGTCACGCCGCTCCTCACCAGTTAGCGTGGCTGCGTGTTTATTTACAGTCTTTTTTTTTTTCTTCTTCTTCTGTCTGACACATTTGCGGTTGCCTAGTTGGTCGCCTCTGTTCTCCTGTAATCAATCTCTTTTGTAGGTCTCCCTCCGCTCTCTGCCTGGTGCTTTTCTTCCTCCCTCCCATCCTCCTCCTCCTCCTCCTCCTCCTACTCCTCTCCGCTGCCTACTTTTCCTCCTACAGCGCTCCTCTCTTCACTGACATCACATGCACGGTAGTTTAACCCTCCCCTCCCTCCCCATCATTGCTAATCTCTCTCCTTTTCGCCTACTCCTTCCCACACATTGTCCTCTCCGAAAAGATGAGATGGGTACATTTCTGTATGTGTGATTGATATGTTATGTAAAGACACTCGCCGCGTACGGGCTTAACAGTATGATTGTACCAGCAGTTTGGTTTTATCTGAGGACAAATTTGAGTTTAAACGTGTTCAGTGGGTGCTAAGTGTGTGAATACAAGTAAATTTGCCCTGTTTATAACTAAGTGCTACACAAAGATGAATTCTGCTCAGTCGTGATGGGTATGGAAACTTTTGAGTGCACACATTTTCCTCCATGAAGATGCCTTAATTGTTAAGAGAAGATGCCTTTTTAATTAAGAGAAAATATTCATTGATTTGATTGATGCAGGTAGATGTGAATGCAGTATCTGACGCACATTTGGAACAGCGCAGGTTTATTTACTGGAAATAATCAGAGGCCGCTGAACTTTGAGGTTGGCGTGTTGGATCGCACTGCTCCTGCTAGTATTGTAATTTGGCGGCAGGGGGTACAGGGAGCAGATGGCACTGACAGACTGTAACTTACCCAACAGAGAGGGGAGGTCAGTGCATGCTGGGAAAGACCACGGAGACAAAGGGGAAAAGAGTGTTGCTAATGTGCACGAGGAGCATTGTTACAACATGGGACATGTATAATTCAGATTAATCCGTGACAGAAAACACGTGACAGCTCACTCCATAACTCACTGGTTTACAAGTCAGCAGCTGACCACTGCCCTTTGACCTTGGTGTGTGCGTTACAGTGGCATCAGTATGGGCAGAGTCCACACAATCACCTTGGCAATGACAATCACTCTCTCCAAGGCTATGACGTCACTCCAAAGAAAAGAAGAGGAGGAGGAGGAAGAGAAAGAAAGGAAGGAAGGGTAGGGGGGGGGTCGTCTCCGGCTCTACAAAACCTCTGCAGCATCCCAGCTGATGCCCCAACAATCCAGCTCCTGCCAAGAGGACGGACGCAAGAGGAAAATTCATCCTTTCAATTTCATCACAGAGCAAGAGCGAAGTAGGAGGAGCCAGGCGAGTGAGATAGTGATGCTCTCAGCAGGTGCCAACAAGTGAGAGGTAGCTGAGAGACGGACAGAGACGGTGATGGAGAAGAGTCTGTGAGAGCAGAAGACACCCAGAGCTTCGGTAGAAAACATAACAGGTGAGCACTCTTAAATTGTCTTTGGAAAGGTAAGAATATGATGTTTAAATATGTAATGCTCTGTTTTATAGTCTGTCATTACAGTTGAAACTATTAAAACCTCAGGAGGGAATTTAAGGGAAATATAAAGATTTGTTAAAGCTACGAGTAGAAGAGCAAGCATGTAAATTTTGTAGAAAATGTATTTTCACAGTTCAGACTCCATCAGATCTTGAAAGCAAGCTTTGGTGCAATTACAAATAAAGAAAATAATTTTATTCACAGAAGCACTTTTTTCAAAATGACTTCACTGTGAAAAAGGTGAAACCTGTAAAATTTTTATTTTACATTCATTTGACAGACAAAAAGCGACACATACGATACAATTTTAAACTTAAAGATCAATATCAGCATTTTTTAAAATTTCTTCTTTATCTCAAACCCAACCTAAAATTGATATTTCATGCAGCACAGTTTTAACTTTAAAATATGTATTTGAGGATGATCAGTGCACCATTTGAGGATCTGAGAAAGTGTCCTCAAAGACTGCCATTTGTTCGAAAACAGGCTACATTTACATCACTTTCTATCTTTGATTATAGGTTTTGTATCTGTACTTTTAATTTCTCCACGTATTTTCTTCTCAAATTTTTAATCTTTATAGCCAGTTTCCACTCCTCCCGCTCCAGTCATTCCTGCTCCTCATCTCCGCTGCCATGCTGTGTCCTGTGCTACTTTGTGCCACTCTGCTCCTCCTGACTCCTCTGGAGATCACAGAGGCTCGCGCTCTGCACCCTTCTCCGGATGCTGTGCAGGTATGTGGGGGAGACATGATGGAGGCGAGGGGAGGGGAGGGGAGGGGTAAGTGGGCTGTGGATAATTAGGAAGAAAGGAAGGAGGACTGAGGAGAATTCAGAGTGGATGAAGGATACAAGAGAATAGTCCAGAAGAAGGGAGGGACAGCTGGAAAGTATAAGGGGGAGTAATGAAATGTATCACTGATTGAATTATTATCCTTCGTACACTCCCTGACAATTAAATTTAATCTTTTTTCCCCTTGTATAGTTTATGGAGCAGTTTCTAGAGCGCTATAATGACCTTTTGACCCTGGATGACCTGGAGAACCTGTTGAACAGCCAACCAGAGGAGCAATCCACCTTGTCGTCTGGGGTCAAAGCGCCCGAGTACCCCAAATGGGCTGACGTACAAACACAGCCTGAGACCCCCTGGGTGCGCCTGCTGAAGGGAGCCCTGGCCAACCAGAAGCGAGCAGAACCAGACCGCTCACGGAGGGGATGGAACAGAGGATGCTTTGGCCTGAAACTGGACCGGATCGGGTCCATGAGCGGACTGGGTTGTTAGTGGAGATGAAGGGAAATAAAGACTAATGACATCCTTCTTAGATTGTAAGGGAAAAAAACACAACTGCAAATCTGTTTACATGCAGATAAGGGTGTTTACATGCGTATAGACTACATGTAGTATGGTGTAGACTTGCAGTATTGCTTATGTGGTTTCATCCAGCGTAGATCAGATGCTTCACACACACTATTGTGGCTGTTTAACAGAGCAGCTGTAGTTTATTCCATGTGTAAGTATTAAACTAAATATTAGAACATGTGAGCTATGTTTACATCAGATGATCATCTTTGATTATTTGGCTTGTTTTTTAAGTAAATTGGCACTTTATGTATTTCTAGCTTCTGTCTGCGTACAATAATATAAAAGTGTTTAGAGAAATTCTCTGGCCGGCGATTGTTTGTAAAATCAGGTGTAAGGGACGTGGATATCCAAACATGATGGCACCTGTAATTCCTGCTGTTTGTTTTGTTATGTTTACTTATGATTTGCATGAATAAATGGATTTGACATTTGTGGTGTTCTGGTTTTTGCTCACAGAAATGTATGATTGTTTCATCAGTCACTTCTATCCCACATGTGCATCCCAGTTTGTTCGCCCTCTGTTGACATGCGTCATCTCAATTTGTCTGTCAAAGAGGAGCCTCACATTCCCCCTGACAGACATTTTGATGCTAAATAAATCTGCCTGTGGTTGTTATATATAAGTTATATTTCTTCTCTCCAGTTGAATTCAGTGTGGCAGCGTTCTGAAATATGGACGGCCGATCCCAGTAACAAGCATGGCTGTCACACGCTAATCAACACTCTGCTGTTTCCAAAAGTCTGGCATTACATTCAAGATCCCGGGGCAAAAATCTTAAAGCATTGTACAGGGAAATGGAAAAAAAAAAACGTTTTGACATGTTTTTAATTTATTTTTATACATAAATGTGATGCAATTGTACATGTGGCAAATGTTCATATTGGCATTCCTTGAACCAGCAATGTGCCCAGTTTGAGAACAGTTCCTTGCAAACTTTCAGGCTCACAGGTCCATGTGGAAGAAAGAGTTCAACCGAGGCGCTATCGCTATAATTATAGGTGAGTCAGTTTGAGAATCTGTCAGCTGACAAACCAGACACCAGTGATGGCTGTGAGGTTTTCACTGTGATATTCTTAATTCATGGGAGACATTGTAATTGGTAAATTTAGGAAGGTGAATAGTCTATCCTCAGTAACTCAGTAAAATGAGCAAAAACATGGGTAACTCATTCATTTTCTTAAGTTTTATTACATCATACATAAAATCACTAATACTTAGTAACATATTTGGTCTCTGTATTATTTACATTGTATGTGCAGAGTTTGACACCAGAAGACTGTTCTCATATTATTGAAAGCAGAAAGTTTCTCTGTGCTCACTGAAAATCTTAAGTTTAAGGCATGATTTGTGACATCACAACTAGTTTGGAGCCAATCATGGTCCAACGTTCAATTTACACAAGTGTGATGTGGAAACTTGAAGCCTCCAGTGCACAAACACTGAAAATTGACTTTACAGTGAAGTAAAAGACATTTTGTATGCAATAGCTAAACTTTTGAAATGAGCAATATTTGCATATTTATAGATTCTGTATTTTTTTAATAAGGTATAAGAAGTAGATCTACCTGATATCAGACAGGATATCTCCGTTTCCATCTTCAGTCTGACATTGCCTCCACTCTAACTGATTTCCATGGGGGAGGGGGATTGGATTTGATCACCACTAAATACTCCAGCAGGTGGTGACGTGGTGGGTGACGTACTGCGAGTTGGGTGGTGCTTGGTTTCAGCTCGTCTGTTTTTAACATGGCCGTCGGGTCACAAACATTCTCGTCTTAAAACTAAAAAGTACACTAAAATACATTTTTGAAAACATTAGAGGTGAAAAATAGGCAATGCAGTAACAGAATCTTGATTAATATTTGATCAGCACTGCCTAGTTTTACTCCTTCTTCGTTCTGGCGCACAGCTTGACAACACCTGACAGCGGCATTAATCGCCCCACGGTGCTTATTGGATTGCTCGTAGTAATACTGTTTTTCAACAGAGAAACTGCTGTTTCATTTCATGATGCCAGACCAACAGAATCAGTCAACTTGACACGGTGGAGTGGGTGGATCCAAAAGTCTGGAGGAGCAGATGTCATTTTAAGGATTTTTATTAAGATAATTGAACTTTTTTGGTGGAAAAACCATATCAGACACAGATTATTATTCACAGTAGAGTATCTTATTTATATCTTAAAACATGTCTGGAGGGGATCTTTAATATTTTTTCTTTTACTACAACACTAGATGGCAGTCTGATTCCATAATTTGTTTATTTGTTGCTCACTTCATAAAGCTGCCTGCTGGACTTTGCACTAGACTTTGATTCAGGATAAAAGTTGTATAAATCTACCTGAAGGCCTCTTTTACACAGAGACACGACTGTGCACAGAATGTCAGATAGTAATCCATCCATTTTGTTGTTACTGCATTTTCATATAAAGTAACTAGAACAAAACTTACATTTAAGTAAATAATACAAATTACAGACATGTTGCTGCAATTTATGTTAAAACATGTTAGCTGGTTTATTGAACACAGATTTCTTGGCTGCAACTTCCCAGTATCAGTTTCACTGAACTCAAATAACGATTAGCCTGCAGTCTATATTTTATTCCATAGTCAGTTTGCTCTTTACAGTGAGCAGAATTTGACCGTTGCAATATAGAAAGAACATGTGACCTGTAATGAGACAGCATTTACAGTACTGAGAGTATAAAATGGCCCAAGTGTTGACTAGCCAGCCAGCGTCTAATCTTAGCCTGACCTTTACTTCCCCTCTTTGACCTTAAGCTGCAAAGCAGAGGCCAAGACTGGCATGCATGCACTTGGGGTTATGGTAGTTCAGCTATGCCCAGGCCATTGGACTGCAGCCATAATACACACCAGCAACTGTCCAGTTTTGGTGAAGAGCAACATGTCTGCTAGCCTACCGCAAAATGTTCAATGACATGATCTGCTATGTTGAAAAATACAAGTTACTGAATGTAATTTTTGGTCTGATTAGCTGGATAATGTGCTGCATGTTCATGGTGTACAGATGCCATGCAATGGGTAAGGTTTCAATTCACTCTCAGGACTGGTGAGGCCTAATGGAAAGCCATGGGTTGGGGGGGGGGGGTATTTCCAAACTGATTCAACTTGAATGCCCCTCTGGTTTAAACTGGCATCTTCATTTTTCTCATTTTACATTTTATATTATCCTCTGGACTCATTTGTGTTGACTACTGTAATGCCAACACAAAGGTGTCAAAATAAACAAAGAAAAAAACCCTGAAATGTGTGGGCCTTGTCAGCGTCTGTGTGCAATGAAGAAAAGAGAAGATAACTAATTTTACAGCAGCATGACACATTGTCAACACCTTGAGTGCAGCAATTTTATTCAGACAAAGGAACATGTATTTAATACTCAGATTTAGTTTTGGTGGGTTAGTCATTTCTAAATAACCTGACAAAGCCATATTTCAGCTGAGTAAATGTACTCAAACAAACAGAAGCCTCCTCTGCACATGCGTAATGGTCATGTGTCCGAGTTGAGTTACCAAGGGTCAGTGTTTGACTTGTGCATCTGAGGGGATGGAGAGGAAGACAGAAAGAAGAGTAGATACAGTGCATTTGAAAGTGAAGGGTCATGGTCTTTGGACATTAAATGTCACAGTCAGGACGACAGAGATTTGATCTCTCGTTTGCTGCATCTGTGTCTCCATTAGTCTGTATGTACTGAGAAGGTCATCGTGGGACCCCTCTCTTTTTTCAGTCCAAATCTGAGGACTTTAATGTCTTATCTAAATCTAGATCTCTTAAAGAAGGGGAAGGTGGAAACACACGTCATGTTTGATGGTGGTGGAACATCTAATGAAATAAATATGAACAAAATCATTCCAAACTTAAGCACAGGGGGAAAGACACATTATGATAGGCGAGAAGTTTCTGGGGTCTTTAACTCACATGAACTTAAAGTGCAGGGTGTGTGAGTGCGTGTGTGTGTGCAAGCTGATGACCTTGACATTCAGATGGGGGCGGGGCGAGGAGTAGTGTCCATTGAGGGGGCGTGGTTTCCAACTCTGGTCAGTCATATAAACACACAGCTTTCCTCTGTTCGTCCCCACTCACACCCGGAGTCGCAAGACAGGCAGAGGCATCTCACAAACGGTAAATACCTTCAATGATTAAATCATTGCAGTCAGAGAGGGTCAGGAACCTGCAGAGACTTTGCAACAGGCTTCATGACTGAATAACTAGATTGAGATTACCTGAGAACATTCTGCATGGCCACAAACCAGCCTAGTTTTAAAGCGACTTTGGCCATAATTTTGCTTCATTCGGCTGTTTCAAATGTGAATCTTGTTGCTTATGAAGATGTTTAAATGCTTGTCAGTAAAGTTTAGATTTCACACTTGCAGGGAGAAGTGTGGTCTTGTAACATTTGACCAAAAAGAGAAGCTGCAGACTGCAGCTTTACATTGAAATTTACTTGGACTGTGCTCAGAGAAAGCTTATCAGTTGAACTTTTTTGTCATGCTTATCTCAGTGCACAATAATAAGCAATCATCAAGAGCAAACTTATGTATGGCACTCATAAATGGAGGTTTATCAGTATTTAACAGGCAACATTATTCTCTCTTCTCTCCCTTCTCTTGTCATCTTCAGAGGACTAAATCAACCCAGGCAAAATGGTGAAAGTTGGTATCAATGGGTAAGAACCTTTTTCATCCACTCATTTCACAAAATCAACTACTAGAGAATCACCACACATTTCAGGACTCACTTAGATGTGTAGTCTCTGCACCCTCATCTCACAGAACCACACATATTTAATCTGTGCACACAGGGAGCATTTACCATGATGGCTGCCTTGATTCAATATCAAAATGCACAGTCTATGCTACTCAAAGCTGGTAACATTTTAGCTTGAGCTTGTTGAGGCTGTAACACTGCTCAAAAGAACAATTTTCAAGATTATTTTGGCTCAGGCGGGTCTTCTCCTCATGGTAGATATATGATAACTGTCTGTTTAGTCGATGAATTGAATTATGAGGTGAACCCAGAGTCTACGGACTTGAGCTTCTGCTCTGAATAGCAGACCACCTCTGGTTAATTAATAGTTCTGCTGAAGAAGGAAAAAGCTGTTTTGTAATGGAGAAAACATGCACAGACACAGACATAGCTGTGTACATTCATCTGTCTCATGTCTTTCATGGTCTTTGAACTTTGGCCCTCAGCAGATAACAATGTAGGCAGTGGCTTCGACATGGGGGCCATTCAGGGAATTGTTTTTTCTGCTGTGTAACAAGTGGAAGAGGACACGCATAATTTAAACAAAAGAACATTATTGAACACTCATAATCTGACGTGTTTCATGGATCAGGTGTTTATCTCTTCTACTACACATCTCTCCGGCCCTCCTCCTCCTCTTCCACAATGTCTGAGGACAGAGTCTATCGGTGCCAGGATTTTGAACCTGCGGTTAAATAGTAACTCAGCCACTGATCAAACAGTGCGCTGCCGTCACTAGGATTACCACATTAGAAGTTCATTTCGACTTTACCCCCCAGAGAGGAGGGCGTGAAAGCAGCACAGCCATAAGCTCTGGCACACACACACCTCTCTCCACTCCTCCTGAACCCTGCCCTTTCTTCACCTGGGGTTTCAAGTCTCCTGGGGAGTTATATATCTTCAACAGAAAGGGGAGAAAAAAGCTATAATAGAAAAGTGAAGGAAGACATGTTAAACTGAATGTAAAAGCAAAATTTCCACATAATGACACTTTTTCAGGCTTATTATTTCCACTTAATGACAATCTGCTGCTTCATTTCTGTGTAATTCTCAGACATGACTGATCATATCATGCAGTGATTCTGGTCGGACTTACATGGCATCACACTACCATCTAAAGGCCAGACTATGAAACAACACTGTTCTCTTTTTCAGATTCGGCCGCATCGGTCGTCTGGTGACCCGTGCTGCTTTCCACGGCAAGAAGGTTGAGGTTGTGGCCATCAATGATCCTTTCATTGATCTGGAATACATGGTGAGTCAGCTGGATTAACTTGTATCATGAATAAGTATAATGCAGCAGCTACAAGCAGGAAAACAATATGAAATTTGTTTTTGCAGTCACAAACTTTTCTTCTTCTTATGCAAAAATCATCTGTCATAGTTTGTCCCAACCTACCTTAAGAGTTTTCTTTTTCATCTCTCATCTCTTCTTTAGGTCTACATGTTCAAGTATGACTCCACCCACGGCCGCTACCACGGTGAGGTCAAGGTTGAGGGTGACAAGCTGGTCATCGATGGACACAAGATCTCTGTGTTCCACGAGTGAGTTCACTCAGCGTTTGTTTATTAACTAACCAGGCTTTTCAGTTTCATTACAATTCCACAAAGACACACTGAGTAAGAATTCAATCTGACTCTGACCCTCCTTTTCTCTCTCTCTCTTCTGCAGGAGGGACCCCACCCACATCAAATGGGGTGATGCTGGTGCCCAGTACGTGGTTGAGTCCACTGGTGTCTTCACCACCATCGAGAAGGCCTCTGTACGTATTCAGTCCTGACCCAAAATATTAAATTGTCAATACACCATAGCATAGCAACCTGCGGTTGGCAAAAAGACAGATTTAATATGATCTCAACACAACATTGCAGGCTCATCTGAAGGGCGGTGCCAAGAGAGTCATCATCTCTGCTCCCAGCGCTGATGCCCCCATGTTTGTCATGGGTGTCAACCACGAGAAGTACGAGAACTCCCTGAAGGTTGTCAGGTAAGAATCAGAAAAGGACTGTTAATGTCTGGTAATTATTATCATTATTTATTATGAGTTTTTTTTGCACTTGGCTAGAAATGGAAATTACAGGTTTAAAAATAAGTATAAATTCCAAAATCAGTATCTGAAGTTGTCAAAACATATTGCATGTGAATCTTATAATTTCATGAATTATTGGGTATTTCAGTCAGTGTCTGCTACTGTAATGTGTAAAATTCATTTAGAAGATGCTGTTTCTTTGCTTCTCCATAGCAACGCTTCCTGCACAACCAACTGCCTGGCTCCCCTGGCCAAGGTCATCAACGACAACTTCCACATCATTGAGGGCCTGATGGTAAGGATTAAAATTCTCTGCCTGGGTACAATCTGGCATAGAGATGCTGAGCAGCCCCTAAAGCCAGATTTATAAACAGCCCAAAATGTCAACATGACATTACAAAGTTGGAGAGGGCTAAGCTATATTTAATCATCTTCCCTCTCTTCCTCTCTTTGTTTTTGTCCATCAGAGCACTGTTCATGCCATCACTGCCACCCAGAAGACCGTGGACGGTCCCTCTGGCAAGCTGTGGAGGGATGGCCGTGGCGCCAGCCAGAACATCATCCCCGCTTCCACTGGTGCTGCCAAGGCTGTCGGCAAGGTCATCCCCGAGCTGAACGGGTCAGTACCAAAAACACATTACTGCACATTTTGCAGTATACTATGTTGTCACATGAACATTACATGACTTGCAGTGAATCCAGTGAAATTAGTTTGACCTTACCTATTATATGCTCACATTTCACAGCAAGCTGACCGGCATGGCCTTCCGTGTCCCCACCCCCAACGTGTCTGTTGTTGACCTGACAGTCCGTCTGGAGAAACCCGTGAGTAACTCTTAACTCTAATAAAAGCATTTATAGCATTAAACAAACTAAAATTATATGTCTGCTAATATTTCACATTTTTTCTTAATGTCAACAAATCCCATGAAAAGGCCAAAACTATACTGTTAGAAACTTACTGATTTTTAGAGCAATTGACAAGTAACTTACTGTAAAAACAGAATATAATTGTTAATAGTTACAGTAACAATATTGTAGCTGTAAAATAAACACAGTACTGTAACTACAATAGCTGTTTGTAATTGTAAAAAAATACAGTAATTTGATGATACTTTGATACTTGGTGATACCTGATTACAGTTGCAGCAACAAATTAATCCTACGAACAAATATTTCCTGTGTAACCAAAACCGACGTATCTTATTCTCCTATACCTCACTCACTACAGCACCAGTGTTCATGTAACGAGGCACTGTAGTACATGGTCCTTCTGTCATTAATATTATATAAAAATTCCAACAAATATATTATCTACTCCTGCTTGAGTTAAATTTGCTAAAAACTGCAGTGGCCATCTTCAGTAGGAGCCAATTAACTTGGAGCTAAGTGTAACACAGGAGGGTAAGGAAGTCAAAGTATTGAGTCAAAGTATTGAGAGGTTTTCGATTTTTGTCTTTTCATCGGATTTGTAGGCAGTTAAGAAAAATATAGAATGACTAGACATATCCTTTTTAATAAATTTAGTGAGAGAGCTTAAAAGATCTTATGTATTATTAAATAAGACTTATATTACTTCTGCATTTTCCACTTTCCAGTTACAATACAAACAAACTTCTTTTCTTCTGTACAGGCCAAGTACGATGACATCAAGAAGGTTGTGAAGGCCGCATCTGAGGGACCCATGAAGGGCATTCTCGGATACACAGAGCACCAGGTATGAACTGATCTCACTCTTTGTTGATGATTAAACGTTTTTGTAGATCTGTACGCTTGTTAACGTGGCGTTCTCTCCTCCTGCAGGTGGTGTCCACAGACTTCAACGGCGACACTCACTCCTCCATCTTTGATGCTGGCGCTGGCATTGCTCTCAATGAGCACTTTGTCAAGCTGGTCACATGGTACGCCCTCATGCATGGAGTGATAGAAGACACAGAAAATATACATGGATGTAATGCTAATCCACACTCTATTACCCACACTGACTCTTTTTCTTTCTTCTTCCCCAGGTACGACAATGAGTTCGGCTACAGCAACCGTGTCTGCGACCTGATGGCCCACATGGCCACCAAGGAGTAAACCAACCAGCCCATTGACCCTCACTGCACTATGCCACATCACCCACAATCTTCTGATGCCAGAGTTATAAATGTATAATGAGACATTATATCATCTATAACTCTGCCCGGTTTCCGTCAGATAGTTGACTCCCATTATATGCCTGAGGAAAGATCCACAGAGAACAAATGAAAAGATTTAGATTGGCGACCAATTATTTTTTTATTTGTGAATTTTCCTGTACTGTTCTTGTGTGAGATGGAGCGAAGGTGTGAGAGTCTTTCTGTCTGTGGTACTGAGGTGCTACAGTCAGTGGTGGAATAAAGTCCTCTGTTTGTGAGATTCACATAATCCTTTTCTCTCTCTCTCTCATCATTGCACAGAACACATCTACATAGAAACAGCTCCACTGAGATTCAAGCTGATATCTTTAGATCGACTCTTATATGGGTCAGCGACTTTAGCAAACACTTACAAAAGGTATCTATCCATATATCTGATCAATTTCCTCCTGTGGGGATACACTGACAGCTCTTAATTACTTGGTGTCTTGATTAGTTGGGACTGTGAAGGATAATTTATGCAGGCTTGGCTGCTCCAATCAATTCTTACTCCACAACAATGCTTTTATAAAACATTTTTATATACTCCCCTTAAGCCCTGTTCAATATCTGGTGTATCTGGGTGGCCAAGAGTAGTCTAGCATGGCTAACACAATTTGACAACAGTCTACTATTATGGTTCAATATGAGGCTTTTATGAATTATGCCTACGGGGGATTTGCACGCTCTAAGAGTAAAGAGTGTGGCAAATTCATAGTTATTCTTGCAATTTTACTTGCTGGTCCCTCACTACTGATGACTTTTCTGAATCACTGGTGATGATGGAGGAGAGCTGCTCCCAAATAAGAAATGAGCTCCAGTGATTGGCTTTAAAAACGATACAGATACCAGCACACCATGCAGAAATATATATGGGATTTTGCACAATATTATGAACAGCACATAGGAACTGTTTTAGGAATTAGGTTTAGTGGTGTTACCCTTAAATTCTCTCTTAAAAGGATGTTGTTGTTGTTTAGCCAAACTGCCTATGAATTTTCTTGAAACAGAGATTTGGAGATTCGGCTTAGCCTAAATGTGTTACACAGGCACAACAGACACATCAGTTGCTGTCAGATCAAGACAAAAAATGTGCGATTATTTTACAATCGCTCCAATAAAAGCCCTCTTAGATGCTCTGACTATAGATTTAAGACAACAGTCTTGACAGTATTATTGGTTATTAATGATTTAGATTAAGTTTTCAGAGCTCACAGTCAACATGAGTCTTTGTGAGCCAGTCACAACTAAATTATTAACTGACATCGGGTTGTGTGTGTGTCTTAAATAAGATATAACTGTGATTTCTGCAATTAGAATCCGATTGAAAATTAAATAACAAAGCTTACTTTGATGCATGCATATGTATTTATACATTTTCTGAAACCTCCACCCTCACTTTAATGTCTGGTTATGTGACAATATGTATTATTTGTGTGCAGACTCCCAAACATTATGTCTTTTCTTACAGAGATAATTGCAATGTATTCTCATTTATTTATCTTCATGACAATGAGTATCACACTTGTTGTATAATAGAACACACACAAAAAACCCCAAATAGACCACCCCCCCCTTCTCTCTCTCACACACACACTCTTCCTCTGTTTGCATGCCTCTCACTGATCATTCCTAAGCCAGATTGTCAACAGAAAATGTACACTCCACATGGATTTACAGTGTGTGGGAGGGTTCAGATTAAGATTATATAAAAAAAATATAAGCGGGGGGAGAGAGAGATCTTTGCTGTAAAGCCCAGCTGAGGGACCACCAGGGATCAGACGGACGTGAGGAAGGTGAGTAGTGATGCGTTTTTAGTTTCAGTGTGAGTATTGTGTGTTTTCCTGCAGATGGTGTGTTTGCATATTGTGCGTTTTCACTTGTAGAGGAATGTTGATTGTCTCAAGAAACCTTTGTTTGGTTCCATTTTCTGTCCTCTCTGTCATTTTACTTTGACTGTTTTCATTCTTCTCTGTTTCTTTGACTTTATCACCCTGTTGACCCCTTTGTCACTCATGAGACTCGGCTGATTCCCTGCTGGCATCATCAGAGGTGAAATTTTAAAGTCCTGGAGGGACAAATGATGGAGAAGAGTCCTTTTGTTTTTTCCCAGTGACCACATGTTACGCAGGATCAATGATCCAATACTTGTTGTACGTTTTTTGTTATATATCTGTTTATTTTAAGTAACAAGATATTTTACTATATCCTGTTACTCTGAATAAAACTTCTACTTTGCTGTGACACTTTTTTTTGGGATAATCCTGAAACATTAACAATCTGTGGAAAACTGTGTAATACTGGAAGAAATATCTAAAAAGTCCCAATTTTTTTTTTTTTTTTATTAAAGCTGTAATTTATGTTGTTATTTAAAATAAGATGAGAGACAGCCAGTGGAGGCAAGATGATCTGCATTAATTTACATTAATAACTGTCAACCATTGTTATCATCAATTATGTAATTGATAATACTTTGTCAGACAAATCACTGGCCAGAGAAGCTATTTGAGAGGGAAACAGAGATGAAGTGGCATGTGTATCAACTTTGCATGCACTGCAGGGTCACAATGAGCAGTGATATGAAAAATATAATCTGTCATATGAAGATTAATGTAAAACTCAAAGCTCTGAACTGTAAAATCTCCTCCAATCTACTTGCCTGTTCTACTCTCTTCTTGTTTTCTTAAGCCAGATGTTAAAAGGAACATCTTCCCCCCTCTTATAAGTGTGCACATAATGAAAAGCAGAATAGAGATTAAAACTGAGTCAAAATGACTTTCATCCTGGCTGAAACAACATGGAGATGAGGGTCTAGCTGTGCTGTTTGACTTTTTGCTTCTCAGGGGAAAATGTCACTTCTCCTAATTACACTTTGTAGCATCTTAATTCTTCCGTTGTTTGCGTGCCTTCAATGTTTCTTTCAAGCTCCAGGAGCTGCCTCTCTTCTCTGCATGCTGCTTTGGGTCAGTGCAGTGCATCCATGGGACAGAATGGCTCACAAAGGGGCTCCTGGTTTGTCCCCTCGTCTATCCACCCGCTGTTCCTCTCCCAGCTGTCACCCTCTGCAGACGTGGCTGTCGCTGTCTTCCTCACCCTCATGGGTGAGATTATGGTCATGATTTCAGATCATTTCAAAATTTCAATTTCATCTTTATGTCATTGTCAGGGTCATTTTTGTGAAGAGAAGCTTTTGGCATGTATATATTCTTGTCAAGATCCAAATATGCCATACCAGATTTCATATACAGTAGACAAAGTTTTGATGTAAATGTCAGCCACAAAAATGTTCACGGTTGTATTTGAGTGAGTCTTTTTGTTATTATTAATGATCATAGATGTTTTTTTTCTTTATATTACAACAAATGTGGCCCTAGTGAAGTGGTGGAACAAGCAAACAGAATATATCGTGTATCATCAGACAGAGTGGAAAAAAATCATTTATCTATCTTTAAACTATTACTACTACTACTACTACTATTACTATTACTACTACTATTACTATTACTACTACTACTACTACTACTACTACTACTACTATTTCTACTATTGGAAATATTGGGGTTGCTTAAAGTACCATCCTTTCCTGACTGTTGATAATAAAGATTTATGCATAAGAAGAAAAAATTGTATCGAAATAAAACACTGTATTGTGAGCACAAACCAAGAACTCAAAGTTTATGGTTGGCAGAAAAGATTTTTTTTCTTTTGCTCTGTTGTCATCATGAAAGACCAGACCAGACATGGTCTCATTAAAAGCAATACAGTGCAGGCTGTGTGAACACGAAACACTCAGATGGTGCTAAATAATAGAGAAGCATGGAGGCCTCTGAATCTCAAACATCACCTTCACTGTCTGGTTCATGCAACAAATCGATGTAGCTACAGATAAACAGACGCTCAGATGGTATTTCTATGATTTGAAGTCTCTGAGATCAAGAATAAATTATATGCTTCATGCTGAGCTAATCCAGCAATCTGGTCTTTCTTTCAACATTCGCTGTTTGCCTTTTCCTGTACTCAACATATTGAACTCTGTTATTGTTCCATGTGTCATGTATTGGATTAGATAGGTCACACACAACACCCTGCTTCTCTTTTCAGGGGTCACATCGGTGCTGGGGAATGGCATGGTCCTGTTCGTCCACTGTAGGAAAAGAAAGAAGCTCAGACTTCCGGAGCTCATGACCGTCAACCTGGCTCTCTGTGATTTTGGCTCCAGTCTCTTGGGAGTGCCGTTTTTCATCATTTCCAGGTACAGAATGCTTAAATGGCACGAATTCAGGGTGATGACACTGTGAGTTTAATACTAATAACATCTAGACCAGAAGCCATTTTTCAGAGCCAGAAGGCAATGATCCATTAGGGTGGAGGGACTAAGCTCTTCTTTCCCCCTAACAGCCTGTGTCACGCCTGGGTGTTTGGAGAGACAGGGTGTCTTTTGTATGGCATTCAGGGCTTTGTGTTTGGCATCGGCTCTCTCCTCACCACCTGTCTCATCTCTCTGGACCGTTGCCTCAAGATCTGCTGCTTACGATATGGTAAATCTGAGATCTTCTTCTAACACAGGCCCAAAAATACAATGCACACAGACATGACTGCACCCTAAACTCACCTGACTCTTGAATAAGAAATTTCTTGAATAAATTAGATCATTTCCTGCTTTAAAAGACACTCCTTTTCTTACACATATATATTGATTTAAAAGTCATTTAGTGATTGCTTTGGTAACGCTAAGAGGCCAATTAAATCTGCTGATGTTTCAAGAAAGTGGTTAAGTGAGATGTCAAGACTTGCCACGAGGTTGAGTGCACATTATGCTTCCACATGCACACACACACCACTCGAATGATCACGCTAAGTTCATTGAGTGGTTTGCACGATTCTTGCCTCTCTAGGTCAATGGATTGAGAGGCGCCATGTGTCTCTGTCAATAGCTCTAGTGTGGGTTTACACGTTGTTCTGGGCCTCCCTTCCCGCTTTTGGTTTTGGAAGCTACGGACCAGAGCCTTATGGGACCAGCTGCACCATCAACTGGTAATCCTCTGTTTGATTTACTGTGCTGCTCTGTGCCCTCTTGTTCAAATACATACAAGTGTGCAGACATCTGTGTCGTTGCCTGTGTGCGTTTCCTGATTTGTTTTCTTCATGCATTTGCAGACAAACATGTCGGTAATCACTCTGCCTGTTTTCTCAATTTCAAGGTGGAGAATGAGGTCGTCTCTAATTGACAGGATCTATATCTTCCTCATCCTGACACTATGCTTTGGATTTCCCACACTCACCATCATTGCTTCATATTTGGCCATCCTGCTGACGGTGAAGGACTTAATGACATAAAATAGAGGATCAGAAAACAGTGTTTGTATTCTGTAATTATTTTGTTTTAATGTATTAGTCACTCACTTAAAGGACGGGTTCACAAATTTTCAAGTCTGTCCTAAAACAACAGCAGGGGCCCAAATGAACATTGACACGTTTTCTTGCTGTAATCATTCCTTCTGTTCATCCTTCCGTGGAAAATGTATTTATAAGTTTATCCGAAGCTGATATGAAGCTTCAGCCTTCCAGATAAGTCAAATCAATTCAGTATCTTTCATAGTTAGTCTTTTTAGTGCCAAAGTCCCTCTTTTTGTTACAATTCTTCCACTGCAGCTGAATATGAAAACACTGTCCGTTGGGATAAAAAGTGGGAAATGTTTACTAAAAACACTGTAACTGTGGAAGATATCCACTTTATTTGACTAACTGAGAAAGCTGAAGCCTCATATTAGCTTCAGATAAACTTTTAAACTGTGGATTTTGTCCCTCTTCGCTTGCATTGTGAACACATTTGAAGGGAATCTTCTAACGGTCAGTATGAACAGGAAGAATGATTACAGTGAGCAAAACCTGATCAGTGTTCATTTGGGCACCTGAATATTGTTTTAAGACAGACTTGAAAAATGGTAAACCTGTCCTTTAAAGCCATTATATGTAGAATATAATATTGCAACTCTGGCACCCTCTAGTGATAGTATCCAAAAAGACACTGTGGCAAACAGTAATACTGTAAATGCCACTCCCCTCAGTGACATAGGAAGGAACCATGGCTCTCCAGGTGTCCCAAATTGATGATATGAGTGCCTAAAATTTGCAGTTTACAAGATTTTGGACTTTATGACTGTAGTTAAAAAAATGAGAGACATGGCGGTGAGCTGCTCATATCCATCCTCAATGACAGCTCATATATCAGTAGCACAGCTGCAGCAAAATTGAGAAATCTGGATTGGTGAGCTGGACTGGGCTGCTCTTCCAATTTACAAAGTGTGAAGTGGCAGCCAGAGAGGAAGATGAGGTTGGTGTCTTGGTGTCTTGTGGATGAGGAACCATACAGTGTTGGTTGCACATGTGAAGAGATTTATAGGAGTATTAATGCAAAAAACACAGACCATAAGAAAGGATCAGGGTCTTAAGACAGATCCTGCACTTGTCTTGTCTACTTGTGTCTAAATTTACATGGTGCATATTTCTAAATAAATTTGTTTGACTAAATGATCACAAATATAGGGCAAGTGGGGGCTCCAGTAGGTTTATCCAGCCGTGCCAGGGACACTTAGGTAAATGGGCTGAAAGCAACAAAAATGCCATCAAAATATAATCACATAGAAATTCTGCACATGGTGGCTGAAAATATATATATGTACATTTTGTACTATATGTTGTCCTTGCAAGAATAAAGTCCTTGTGATTTGTTGTATAATTGCAAATGGCAGCGTTACATATTGCTTCTGTTTTCAGGTGTACAGATCTAATCGGACTCTGGCATCTATAGCATCCTCCTCTGTCAGTCACACCAGCAAAGACTTGAGGCTTGCAAAGGTAGACCTTAGTGAGGATAATATTCAGATTCCTTGACACACATCTTGAAAAAAAAACAAAAACCAGTATGTTTATTCCAGATGGCTGCTGTGGTGTGCACCACCTTCCTCCTGGCCTGGTTGCCGTACGCCACTGTGTCTCTGATTTCTGCCCTCATCCCCAGAGACGAGCAACAGGCAGAGGGCACTTTACAAACTGTGGTGGAGGAGCTCAGCAGCATGGCCTCTGCAAAAATCCTGGACTTCCCCTCATTGGTCAACTGGACTACCACAGAATATTACAGACAAATCGACTACAACCCCGTGGAGAAGGGGAGTGATGTGTCCAACATGGGCGAAGAAGCCAAGCCAATCCCCAGGAGCCCTCAGCCGTTCTCCTGTCTGCCACCTGTAGTCACTTTGATCCCTGCTATGTTTGCCAAGTCCCACTGCATGATTAACCCTTTAATCTACCAGATTATGAACTGGGAGTTCAGGGACGATGTCTATGTGATGCTGTGTGGACAAGAGAAGGCAGAGAGGAGGCGACAGCAGGGAAGACAGGGGAGTTTATGTGAAAGTAAGAACCATTTTAACTTATACCTCTGTTGTTCTCTTTTTCTTTAATGGAAAAATGTTGTAAGTTTTGTTTTTGACACAATGGGTCAAGTTTTGAGTCCCTCTTCTTCTCTCGAAAGGGAGCATCAGCCTGTCCTACTGCCATAGCTGGAGGAGGAAGAGGAGCAACCCTACATCCTCACCTGTAGAAAAAAGAAACACAAGTCTGAAGAAAGAGAAGAACCAAGGGAGGAGCAGCAGAGGACGAATAGGCTCCTGGGCAGATAACATCTCAGTGGGAGCTGATGCATTGGACTTTGCCTCCTTGGACACTCAGGGAAACATGGAGATGCACTGCAGCGCTGGTGGACAAAAGGAAACGAGAAGAAACTTGAGAGGGTCCACATCCAGCACTGCCTCTGTCTGATAGATAGATAGATAGATAGATAGATAGATAGATAGATAGATAGATAGATAGATAGATAGATAGATAGATAGATAGAAATGTAAAAATTAAGTCAATGTTGTGAAGTAATGCAGTGCAGTTTGCATTTAAACTCTGTTGTCATTCAACTATAATGAAACGGACAGGGGGAAAGTTTGAAGTTGTAGATGTTAATAAGTCATGAAAAAATAATTCATGAGTTCTCACTTTCTAATAAGCCACCAGCAAAAGCTATTAAGGCCACCAATTCAGTTTGACATGTTACTAGACTGATTATGGCTCTGAAGCCCTGTAGCTATAACAACAAAGCAAATGTCATGAGCTGAGATGTCTCACTATCTGGCAACCCAAAAGTTGCTCTCAATAATAGCTTAAAACTGATCTATGAGGCATCAGTAAACAGTTTATTAACTATTATTAAACCATTTAATTTCCACATATACTGTTTAAAAGAATGACTATTATTAGAAAGACTCTAAGTTGATTTTCATATTGTACAGAAATGAAACGTAGGGATTTTAAAACTACATGAAAATACATTTTTAAAAAAACTACAAAAGTATCAAAATGGTCAGCAAGGATGTAAATTTGTACAGTTAAGAAGGTAAAACCTCCAAATACACAAGCATGGTAGTGTAAAGTTTCATTTCTTCTAAGCAACAATAAATCTATAAATAAATATGACTTCTAACAAATGAACTGACTTTACATTCATGTTCTCTATTATGTATATAAATCGAATTTCCTTGTCACTGTCCTGATTACAAAAGCATCTTGGCACATTTGAAAACATTTGAGATTGTTATAGTATGCAGTTTGTCCAACTCTGCCTGCTCAAAACAAAAACATGAGTCAATACTGAGGCCCTCTTGGGTTGTTTCCTCCACAGAAAGCAAACAGTTAATGGATCAGCGCTCCTGTAGTCGCGTCTTTACGGTAGCAGCTCTTCAGTCCCCGCAGCTCTCCCTCCTGCCTGCGGTCACATCTTGTTGCCAGAACTTCAGTGACGCGGTGACACTGGATTTCTTTGTTATTCATTCACGCTCTGCGTCTTTTTTCTCCTCATTTAATTGCGTTTGCTTTGCAAAACATCTCACTCAGGCGCAGATCCGGTGTTGTTTTTCCTTCGCCGCAGCCCATTTGGAGCCGCTTTTGGATGTTTTGTTGCAGATTGTCAGAGCCTTGATCCATCAGCCGACGTTAAGACCTTTCAAGCTTTAAGGATAAGACTAATTTAGACACGGTTATATAATCAGGTAAACACTGGCGTTTCGCGTCTTTCAGGTACGTTCGGCTGCACATCATTTATTCTGTCATATATTCTGTTGTGGAAAGACATTTCACGTCCGTGTTCATGCCAGATCTGCAGCGCTTTAGTTTTCCATACCATAGCATGAATCCTTTGTTGGGGGGCAACACGCATCTCCAACAGCATCCACAGCAGAGTCAAGCGCCCGGACACCCGGACTCTCCTTCAGGCCTCCTGCCCGACGCCGTTTTCGGTGGATCGGACGCGGCATCCTTTCTGCTGGGTGATCTTTCCGGTACAGGGCCTGATCAGCCGGGGCCTGACTCCACCACCGCACCCTCACAGACCTCTCCTTACATCCATCCCAATCACAGCAGCCACTATCAGCACCGCGCTGCGCACCATCCTCCCGCAGCCATGGCTCTCAGAAACGACTTGGGATCCAACATCAGCGTCCTCAAAACCCTCAATCTGAGATTCAGATGCTTCCTGGCCAAAGTGCACGAATTAGAGCGCAGAAATAAGATTTTGGAAAAGCAGCTGCAACAGGCGCTGGATGCCAACAAATGCTGCCAAGGTGGGTGCTGTGAGAACAGGGCGCATACCCAGGAGGCGAGTGTGCAGACCGGATTTGTCGGGACCATACCGCTCAGGCCCGGATCCCTGCCCTTCCACAACACCAACAACTCAGCCAGGAGGCCTACAACATTATTCACACCGCAGCTCACATCAACCCTCCCAACCGCAGCCTCCGAAAACTCAAGTTCAACCCAAACAAACGCCACTTGTAACCCCGCAATCACCATCAGCCAGTCCTCCCCCTGTGTGGACTCCCCAGGATCCGGCTCCAAAACTGTCACAAACAGCAGTACCGGCCCGGGGAGCTCCACCAACCCTCCTCCTCGGTTCCTCCCGGGCACCATCTGGTCCTACAACCACACCCGCAAGTTTGGCCCAGGTGCGGAGCGTCTGACCAGCCCCGGGGTGTCCTGGGTGCACCCGGACGGAGTTGGGGTCCAGATTGACACCATTACCCCTGAGATCAGAGCCCTGTATAATGTCCTGGCTAAAGTGAAGCGAGAGAGAGACGAGTATAAACGCAGGTAAATGGAGTGAAACCGTTTTATTACACTTGTATCAGACTTTGGGGGTATTTCTGTAGAGCATAAGGTGGTTTTCTTAATGCTCCACTTTGAGCAGAGCTGCAGACCAGCTGTCTCCAGCACAAGCAGAGTCAGCACTAATCCTCTCCATCCATAACCTCCAGCCTGACCCTGCATCCACTTCATGTCTGACCACACAGGCAGGTGCTGTTGCTAGAAATACACCCCAACAAAAAATGATCACGCCAGGTGCTAAATATAAAAAGAAGAATGAAGGGCAAAGTTGAGCAGGGGCGTGTAAAGATGAAATGTTCACAAATCTTCCTGGAGGCTGACTCACTAGTGTGTGGCTTTGTTTACTGGAATATTATGAGGGGGGGAATCCAACCTGAAATAAGAGTTATGATTGTACAGCTGATTTTTTAATTTGTGAGTCAGTCTCTCAAGATGACACATTAATCATGATGTCATCTAGGGACAAATCCTGGAGGTGAGCCGGATGAACCACTGTGAATAATGCAAACCCTAAAATGTTATTGCAGCAACTATAGTGATTTTATTTGATTCATAGCAGTTAGCCTTACATTTAAGTAAACTAGTTTGGATCTGAAGCTGAAATGATTTGTTGATTAATCAATTTGCTGAAAATTAATCTGCAAACTTTTTATAATGGATCATTTTTTAAAAGAAAAAATGCCAAATATGACTGGTTACAGCTTCTCAGATGTATGTATTTGCTGATCTTTGTCATATGATACTTAACTGAATATTTTTGGGTTTTTCCAAACAAAAACAAGCTATTTTCACTATTTTCTGACACTTTATAGACACAACAACAGATGGATTAATCAGGAAATTAGTAACTGGCAGATTAATGAATAATGGAAATAATCTGTTGCTCACGTAACATCTCAAACAAAACTTTTCTGAACCCACAATCGCTTATTTACTGGCAGCATAACAGTTTACACCCACGTGTCTCTTGATGACATCATCAGATTAGGGCTGCAACTATATTGTATTTATTGTCGTTTAATCTCTTTATAATGTTCTTGCTTAATCAACTGGTTTGGTCTATAAAATGTCAGGAAAATGTCGATCATCACTGTTTCCCGAAACATAAGCTTAACAACCTCAAATGTCAACCAACAGTCAATAACCTGAAAATGTTCATAGAGGACTAGAGAAACCAGAAAATATTCACATTTAAGAAGTTTGAACTAGAGTATTTGAGTATTTCTCCTTGAAAAATGACTCAGAACGATGAATTGATAATCAAAATAGTTGGTTTCTGTTGATCAACTAATTGATTAATCATTGCAGCTCACTGGAATGGCACAGAGTGAACTCTGTTGTAAGGTGGATTTCCCCTCTAAACTGCCAGAGAAAGCAGCCTACAGCTCGCAAATTCACCTGCAAATATGGTACTTATGTCTTTTCTGTCCTGACAGTGAACTGCAGTTGGCCCCGTCTCCAAGCACATTCATCCCTGAATACCCTCGTATTATATCCAAATGAGCAGCCATGCGTCCTTCATAGAGCAGATCCCGACTGCAGTATAGTGGGCTCTTTGTGAACGACGGAGAGGGGACGACCCTTACAGGCTAAGAGTGTGTGACATCAGACACATACTTTCATTGTTCACGTAGAGACTTGAGAGTAATTGATTTACTGACTTCTTGCTCAGAAAGTTGACAGCTTCACTACCTGCACGCTCAGGTGTGTGACATCTATTATACCCCACTCAACGTCCACATCAGTTTCTGCTGAGCCTTCAGTAAGGGGTCTTATATATTTCTCAGCTGTCTCTCTTTGAGACGGTTACGTATCACTTTACCTCTAAAGAAATTCAAGCCTTCAGATTCATAGATTCACCCCCACCCCCACCCCCCTCCCCACCCCCATGCTCCACTCTGTATCTGCAATGCAGCATGCACTGCAAGCTGTGACTGCTGGACGGGGGCTTGGCTTGCACAAGGAAGCACTTCTTCTCGCTCTCACCTTATTGATCAAACAAGCATCCTCTACAGCAACAACAACTGCTGTTTCATGACTCAGTTTCTTTCTTTTAGCATTCCCTAAAGGTCGCGGTGGTGCTGCAGCGTTCTGCATTTAAAGCAGCGTTTATATAAGAAGATACAGTCTCTGCAGTGAGTGGATTTCCCCTTGGGCACGCATGCCGTGTGAAGTCACACAATCTGAGATCACATGCAGGCTGGGAGCTCAGGCTTTTAAATGTATTAAAGTTGAGATTCATGGGCCAGTCATCTGAACTGCATCATAGTAGTACACCATTCATCAAACAGGCGATTCATCAGCCAGTGAATCAGCAAATCACTCGTTTATACCTGATTGTTTAATGCAACTTCTAACTAGATTGTATACACATATGATTTAACTTCACTACATTCACATTTTGATTCTCAGATCCACTCAGCCAGATTGAAATCTTGTGGCCAATTGTGCGCATGTAAAATGCACATGCAGCACCTGATGACTGACCTCCAGTGCTGTTTGACTGCAGCTATTTATAAAGCACTTTCATCCAAAAAAGGGCTCTGACACGCACATTCACAAGCTACCACGCACGGCTTTGGCCTAACCATCGAGAGGAATTTGGGGTTGTGCTCTGGAAGAACCGGGGATTGTACTGCAAACCCCTGCTCCTCTTTAATGGTGGCAGATTTCAAAATTAGATCTTTATATTTCTTTAATGTAAGGGAAGAAGTCAACTTTAATGTAATATAGACTGATGCAGCCATTCTGGTTGAAGCTTTTGGAAATGCTGCTGCTGCCCAGTCACGCTCTGTGTCTGCTCTTCAGTGAATGGTTGACCCAGTTTTGAGTGTTAGATACCAGTAGGAGTTTTGGTTGTCATTATGTGGTTTGGTTGGGACAGATGTACTTACTGTTGGTTGACATCTGGCCCATACACTTCCGGAAGAGGTTCATAAGAGGAAACAGGTGCGCTTCTCCTGCACTGAAATTCTGTTGGTTGCTCTGCCTTTAAAAAAAAGCATAACAAAGTCAGAAAAAAAACACGGCGTAGTTAAACCTGCAGTGTGGAACTTTTACATATAAATGAACGTCTGTTACATTCAAGCCCTTGCCAAAGGAGTTCACACAATGCTGATTAAGAATATCACTGCCAGATTAATCTCTCTGTATTTCACAGCATACAGAGTTTTTAAATCTCATGTTGGGAGGGACATTCCCGGGCTGGCTGTTTGAATCAGCCGAGCTGGCTAACTTCCAGTTAGCCCTCTGCTAACTTGAATGGGGATAAAATAATTGAATCGTGTGACTTTCCAAATGTTATCGGACCGAATGGATCAAATTCTGACAGTGAAACGAATATTTCACAGGGTTTGTGTGACGCTCGCGGCAATATATCCACCGTTTTACAGCTGCAACAGTAGCAACACAGTAGGCTATGACGTAGCCTATGACATTAACACATGTTAACAGTGTTTTTGTAATTACTCTAACTGCCAGAAGGGGGAGACAAAAGTCCTGCAGTCTCCCTTTAACACAACAGCAAAAAGAATCACTTCATATATTGGTCTTTTAGATGAATTGATTCACAATCAATAGGCTGACAAAATTATGACTAAATTAATCTTAAAGATCAATACATGAGATGATTCTTTTTGCTGTTTTTTCCTTTTGCCTTCTTTCCTGACCTCCTGAAGAGGTTTAGTCAAATTCTGTTTGTTCTCTTAAAAGTCTTAAGTCCATTTAATCTGCCTTCCCTAAGACGGTCCAGGTTGACCAGGTGTACATGGGGCCAAATAATCTGTCACATACTTATCTAGCTAGTAATGAGACAAACTTCTGCTCTGTACGTTTTTGTCTGTTTGTCTGTTTTTGTCTGCATTAAGGCACTCACTAAAATGGTTTACTTCTTACATCTGCGTGTCTCTTAGATGGGAAGAGGAATACACAATGAGGATGGATCTGCAACAGAAGATTACTGACTTACAAGAGGTAACGTTATGTAGTCGTGTTGTGTGAATGTGTGTGTATCTGCGTGTGTGTATGGTAGGCAGACATGGCAGTATGTCTGAAGGAGTCTTGACTTAACATTTTTAGTCATTAAAACAACCAAAATCAACTGTTTGGTGTGATGCTTAATCTAAGACATAGCCAACCATGAAACAGCATGAACATACCATGTGCCTGTCTTCAATAATCAGAGTGTTAGTGGTTAAATGGTTTAGATGATCATGAAACTGATAATAAAAGAGAAAAGAAGCTGGCGGCGATCATTTCCTTTGTGCAGCATGTATCACCGCTACTTTGGCTCAAGTGGCTGACTGAAACAAAGCCATTGCACTCTTCATAATTGATGTTCTTTGTCCTTTGACCACGACCATCTATTGATTAAAGCTTAAGGCCTATTCTCATTTAAAATACATTCAAATACAGAAATCATCCATTTTGAATAAAAGAGAGCTTCATTTTTTATCTGTCACCTGCCATCAAACTGATAGCCATGTATGTGCTTCCTGCAACAGTATCTTTATACACCCTGAGGTTTGTTGGTTTCCTGTGTTTGTGTGTGGGTGGGAAGGTGTGTTTTGCACACATTGAATGCACGTGAGCCGTTGCCAGGAATCTGCACCTGACCCCGTTTAGCAGACAGTGCCACATTAACAGGAGATCACATGCAGCAAAACCACCTGAGACCTAAAAGAGCCTGACCAATGTTGCAGCACGTATGAATAGGTCAACAGGAGAGATAATTACTGTGCCATCAGACAAATCTAGAGCTCCCCTGAGTAGATCACGCATTTAGGATTTATAATGTTTTTGTGTGCTTTGCCAATAAAGGCTTTTGTTTTGTTGATGACCCCCGCTTGCGTAATGTAACCCATAATTTCCAGTAAAGTCAGATATGAGATAGGACACGTGTGTGTTCCTTATGGCTTCCAATGTGTGTGTGTGTGTGTGTTTGTGTGCAGGACCTGCAGGAGAGTGAAGGCTGTCAGGACGAGCTGGCTGTCAGAGTTCAGCAGCTGAAGGCAGAACTGGTTCTCTTCAAAGGCCTCATGAGCAATGTGAGCACAGTACAGCCGATACAGTCATTTACTCAAGTCACACACACTCATTGCTTTCAGTAGAAATCAGCTGTCCCTCTGCGTCTCAGTGGACGGACTGTGGCATTCAACTCAACAAAATATTTATTATTCTCTTTTTGATAAGGTACTCCTCAGAACAGGTTTACAGGTTGTAACTAATGTTTTAGTGTGATGTGTCCAACAAAACACACTAAAACAATGTTTTCATTGCTTTGTAGTCAGTAAGAAGCCATTTGCTGCTTTTTAGAAACATTTGGCCCTTTGTAATGATGACATAACATTTGCAACTGCAGACTTGATGGCTCATTAGAAAGTGAGAAACTTGTGCATTTATTAATGGATTACCAACATTTATAACTGCATTATTATCAAGTAGGAGCACATATTTATGCGCTAGAAACACATGTCCATGCTGGAGGAACATATAAACCAGTCAGATAGATGTTTCACAATCTGCCAACTGAACAGTTGCACTTAATAATTAAAACATTGGTAAATTATTTTAAATCTTTCATAAAGCTACTGGTTGCAACTTATAAACCCATCATAAATATTTCTTATTGTAAAGTGGCACCATAACATTTGTCAGAATCATTTTATAATTTTTCTCTGCTTGTCACCCTCCATCGTCTGGGTAGAACTTGTCAGACCTGGACAGTAAGATCCAGGAGAAAGCCATGAAAGTGGACATGGACATCTGCCGCAGGATTGATATCACTGCTCGTCTCTGTGACGTTGCCCAGCAGAGAAACTGTGAAGATGTGATCCAGATGTACCAGGTACTGCGACTAAAACCGATCAATTAATAGTCTTATCTTTGGATTGGTTATCTTTTCATGCCCTACTACACTTTCCTATTTACGCATAGTCTTTCTTGTGCATTGAATGTTTTAGTCTGATTTCTTAAACATTTCCCTGCAGGTTCCTAACAACCAATCATCCTTAAACTGCCGCCGCAAACAAACTCCATTGTCTTTTAATGGGAATGAGGGTGACGAACCTGTCAGCACTTCAGAAAGTGACGCTGGTGTGATCAAAGATGAGGATCACTGTGGCTCATCAGCCAATCAGATCAACGAGGAGATGCAGAGGATGCTGAACCAACTGTGAGTGGTCTGACTTTGAAATATAACAGAGGTGTCCTTCATGCACTTCCACTTCCTATTTGCATGTGTGTTTCTGCGTATATTAATTTTAGGAGGGAGTGTGAGTTTGAGGATGATTGCGACAGTCTGGCCTGGGAGGAGACTGAAGAGACGCTGCTTCTTTGGGAGGACTTCCCAGGATGCACTCTTCCTCCCGACCCCACGCATCCACCAGGAGAGGTAGGCTGACTTTTTATTCAAAGACTTTTATACATCTCCAGTGGGACAATGTTAAAGTATTTGCAACAGAGCACACACAAACACACTCAATGAGCTTTCTGGGCTCTAGTTTTAATGAGTAGATGCAGATTGTGTGGGCATACAGGGGATGGAAAATGGGAGTAGAAGCAACACCTAAGCAACACAATGTATTCAAATTCAACATATTCTAACTTTGTGACGCTTACAGTGTTCAGTTCTATTTAAACATTGTGTCGGGGTGTTTATTCGACTGTATAATCAGTTCTCTTTTATAGCATTCATTTCGTGTCTCACTATGGGTAATGCTCCTTGCCTGCCTTCAACAGAAGCCTTTTATTGTATTAAACCAGCCAATTGTCTGGCCATGATGACGCATATGCTATAGGAGGCCACCAGCCCTTCCTCTATATAAAGGACTGAAGCTACTTAGAGAACCGGGGTTATGGAAATAACCTAAAGTTTTGATGATATAGTTTGGGTGATGTTGATTCCATTACATCATTGCACAAGTGTTGCTCGATTGTAGATCATTGTACACCCACGTACCTGAATCTGAAAATATATTCTGTATGTGGAATGTGTATTTACGTTATTGATAAGCTCTTTGTGTCTGGATTGCATCCAGACCACACATCATTTCAGTCACTGTTTAAGCTTGTCAGAATGACCTTCAAATCTGGGTATAAATATATGTACATATGTATTTTGTTTATCCATCTAATATTTTCTATTGCGTTTTGAAACCACTTAAAAACCAGACTTAGATTTACTGAGTGTGTTATTTAGTCACTTTCGTTTTCACAGATTCACTGGGTGAAGAAGATTTTGAAAAAGTATCATTTGTATGTACAGTGGCTAGCGAGGCTAGCTTCAGCAGCATTTGTTCCACTTGTCATTCTTTAGACAGCTGCATGTGTGTTGACATTGTTAGTTCAGATTTCAGGGGCAGCTTTTAAAGCTCTGATGTCATGAGTGGAGTTGATGTGCAGAGCAGCAGCTTGATATATTGGTCGATAGTTTGGTCTCAGGCGATGACTCTATGATTCAGATGCGTCTCTCACAGAAGGTTCAAGCTCTACTGTGGCAGGGACGTTTCAGGACAAAGCACTGCGCACACATACACACTCAAAGAGATGCATTGTCCAGCCTGTATCGGTGTACAGTGTGTTTGTTTCCAAGAAATTGATGTAGGTATTTGTTTTCATTCACCGACTGTGTGGTATTCGAACAGTCTGCTTTCCCTCTAAAGGAGGAGCTGCTTTAGTCAGTGAAATATGAGCTGACGGGAGCATAAAGCAAGCTGCGTTTTAACAGTAGTGGACCAACTTAGTGTGTGTTTCATTGTGTGATGATAAACACATGTTCTGTTCACTGTTTTAAATGTTACTACATCACACCACATGTTACTGATGTTATATATTTAATCTGACCACAAATGACAAATCTCTCTCTGGTTCTCTTTTCCCAGCAGGAGGATTGTCTGGAACAAGTGATTAATGATACAGAATGTCTGTTCAAATCCCGAGAGAAAGAATACCAAGAGACAATTGACCAAATTGAGGTGAGACACTTCAAAAATGTTCAAAACGTGCCTAACTTTATTATTTCTCGAGAACCACATATGGAACGATTGACAATTGTCAATTAAAACAATAATGTTTTAATAAATTAAATGGTTTAAATCCAGACAGAAACTTCACCAGTGAGACTAAACTGTCCTCAGCAAATCAGAACCCAGAAGCCCCACCCCACTGTGATGTGATTGTGTTTGTATCAAACAGCCCCTGCTGCACTGAGACACGGAGCTGAGCGGCTCGCTGTTCGCTTGTTTATTCAAAGTTCATTGAACATGTTGCACTGTCTCCACAGTAAATCACCTGTCGAGTGTTTTATGGTTGTTTATTTGTGCTTTAAAACACAACCGCCGTGAAGAAAATAACGTTGTATTTCTGTCAATCACAGGCTTTCTCTCTCTCAGAAAAAGCTTTCCAATATGTCTCTCTGTCGCTTGCCCTCTCTCTCTGTTTTTTTCTCGTCTTTTTTAAAATGAGTCAAGAAACCCACAACAAAGCCTAATTTTCAACATTATCAAACGAAGAGAGATGTCCTCTCCTCCTCTCTCTCATGGCAGGGTTGCACAGCTCTGATTAGTCGCAGAGCCCAGAAGCCCCGCTGCTGGAGAATGGAGCGGCTTGCTGTTCGCTTGTTGATTCCAATTTTATTCATATTAAACGTGTTGCATGTCCAAATTGCACTAACTACCACAATACACTCCCTTGTGTCCCCAGCAATATACCCGCCAAGTGTGAAGTAGAGCAGATGAACGGTTCTCGAGATACACGAAGGACAAACATACAAACGTATATACAGACAGACAGAGATTCCTTGCTTTAGATTGTACATTCAGATCCTTAAATGACAGTTTTTCCTATGTGGTACTAAAAAATTATTTTCATGATGTGGTGACTCGGTACAAAGTGAATCAGTTTTTCTCTTTCCTGTTTTTGATGCTATAATCTTTTAATCACACCTCTCACCTGAATACAGGGTATTTTTCCTATTTTCTCACCAGCTCTTTCGAGAAATTATTCTTTCTTTAGACCTGACATATCATCAAAAAATCTCTTGCCCACCTCAGTAGTCTTTGAAACAGGTGCGTTGGTCGAGTAGCCACGTACTAAAGAAGATCTTTGACCGAAACTGAGCAAGTGGAGACGGTGTCCCTTCTTCCTTTTGAACCTGAGTTTTAGAGCTTTGTGAAGTTTTGCAAAAGTCCTTCTCTTAGCCAGCACTTCATGTAGTAGTTGTTCAGGAATAACTTTTTATGGTGAACAAACAAAAGCTGCAGCACATGAGCCTGTGTTTGTGATTGAAAATTTGAAATATTACTTTCTGACTCCAGCTGGAACTGGCCACAGCTAAGAGTGACATGAACCGACACCTGCATGAGTACATGGAGATGTGCTCTATGAAGAGAGGCCTGGACGTTCAGATGGAGACCTGCAGGAGACTCATCACACAGAGTGGAGACAAGTACGCACTATTTTTTCCCCCTTTTTCTAGAACCACATGAAAACAGGACAAAAGAGTAATAAATTAAATGCTACAGTCTTACTTTTCTGTTTCTGGCTCTTTTACTGTTTCAGTAACTCTGCGGTACCTTCATCCTGCGAGGACAGTGACCAGAGAGAGAGCGACAAGAGTTCAGCATCTCCACCTTCCTCTGTGATTGCTGGGAGATCTTGACACTTCCTCATTCTGGCAGGGAGGGAGGCTGCGGTCATGTGACGTCCACTGCATCCAGCTACAGTAACACACCAACGCAATATCCACCTATAACTCTTGGCAACACCATGTTTACATACGAGCATCTTCATTTACCGAGTCATATTGTTTATTCTTGTGCTGTCCATGCAAATCAGCTCGGGTCTGAGCACTGAAACTTTGATCGTGTAGCAAAGTTGCATTGTTGTCATCACTATTTCATGCAGATGTCACTGCCCGAGTGGGGGAAGAGGTCTGCCAGTTGGACTTTGTGTCATGAAGCACTAGTTTATGAAGTGAATCTTACAGTAAATTATCTTTAAGAGGGCTGATAATCCTGAGGTGACTGTAAGTGTACAGGGTGACGTCTTTGAGATGCAGTGTGGCAGTGTAGCTTATAGGGAAGCATAGAATAATTTATCCACTGAACACACACTAACAGACACTTGTGTGGCTTTTGCTTCTTCATCTTTAAATGTTCTGGCAGATTTAAGTAGCTGTCATATCTCTAAATCCTTCAGAGTCTACTCCACAAAATATACAACCCCATAATTTACATCATATCAACAAACAAAAAATAGGAAGCAGGATAGTTTCAGTCCAAGAGAGCTGTAGTGGTGGTTTGTCCTGGCATTGATACAACAAAAAAAGTGTATTGATGAGTTTGATTGGTGAACTTAAGATGAGCTTATCTTTATGGGCGCATTTAAGCCTAATAAGATGTCATGATTCAGCATTTTACTGCCTTACAGCTGCAGATTCAGAGCTGACTTTGTGTCTGAATGGTAACAGATGAAACCATGAGCAAAGGGAAGCTTAAGTCATGAATAAATCATAACATCAGCGCTTTATTTATCAAAACATAAATTATAAAAGTCACTTTATAAATAACCAAAATACTAGCTGTGTGTAAACTGGAGCTGCAGAGTTGTAACTCTGTTATAAGTTACTAAGTTGTACTGTAACTATGAATACCAACAGGCCTCCTTCTTGCTATTGTAAGCATTGTGACACTGAAAAGAAAGTTTTGGTCTAATTGGTCTGTTGTAATTACATTCAGTTATTTATCTGCTGTGAATTACGCGGATCAAAACAGGGGTTTATGGGAAAAATCCGTATTGCTGATGTTTCTTGCATTTCCTGGCTCACCTAGAAGTACATTTTGTGTTAGATCTATAGATAACTTGACAAAAGACCTCATCATGTACAATATTTCCAGTGCACTTGAAATAACTTTCACACCTACAGCATCGGCTATAAGCTTCAGCATCATTTTGGTGTCAGGTTTAGAAAGCGCAAAGCACCCCATCGTTGCAACCCTAAAACAGAGAGAAATCCATCCTAGAATAGGCACCCGCACCGATTTCTCAATGGGAATTGTTGAAAATGAACGAGCTAAATAACTTAGCAGAAGCAAATACATCATTTTTAAGGAAAGTAAGAACGCCAAAAAGGTAACTTACAACACTTCATAACAAAAAAAAACATCTGAAATGCATCAAACATCGCAGATAAGCCTGTTCGAAGTTTGTGTTTCTTCTTTAATGGTGCTTCCTGAGAAACCCAAAGTACCAGGTGACAGCAGCGAAGGAAGCTATCAAGGGTCAGAGGGAAGCATGTTTTTTTGCAAACGTACGCAGTGTAAATATTGTCTGCACCCTTTTGAAGCTGATTTGGGATCAGCATTGAGGCTTCGCTCTGCTCTCTGTGTCACTGACGCTCAGGCGGGGAAAGGTGCTGTGTGATAAAGTGCACTGACACCCAAGTGTCATGCAGGAGCTGTAAATAATTAGTTTTATTTTCAGCAGCAATGCTTAGAACACAGTCAGCTGCTGCATGGTTGAGCAGGACCGCTGTAGATTACTGTGACGGTGAGGATAATGAAAGAACAAAAAGATAGTCATTAAATAATGTAAGTTAGCCATTGAGTGCCAAAAATAGAATGAACACAGCCAATCTTTGGATAAATAGGATATTGCTGAAAAAAATAAAAATAAAAAAGGAAGATCAAATTGAGCTGCCGGAGCTATTTCACCAAGGTGCTTGATGTATATAACTAAACCTATTTTTGAGCCTGTAAAAATTTGCACATAAAGAAGAAGAGCAAAGCAAAAGTGTATATGAAACAATCAGCACTATTACTTGGAAACATGTAACAAAAAAAACACACGCTGGAAATAGAAAACTATTTATACTGTATGTCCTCATCTTTTACATGTTGCCAGTGGAGGAGTAGAATAATAAATGAACACATACCTCATTTTTACTTTATTTATGATCCTCTGAGCACATTTAACCTTAAACTTCAAACTCAGACACACTGCAACAGTAAAACACTTATTAGTATACTGCTGGAAACAAACCATTTAACAATGTCACCGTTAGGGGAACGCCCCCTGCTATCACTGCTCGATTATCAGACACCGTTGTCTAAATATAGTCCTGGCTGTAGTTTCTTCTGTGTGATTGAACCAGGTTAAATGTATTTCAACTTTCTGCAACTCATATTTCAAGCACTTAGTTTCAGTCATAAAAACAGGAGGCGGACAGATTTTGAAGCGTGTGTAAACTCATGCATGTGTGTCTTGTGGAATTAGCTGATTCCAGTGTTTTGCTTCAGGTCAAACATAGAAGGAGGATGTCAGAAATGTGCCGTGTGAGACATAAAACACACCATTTCCCTTTGTATAGTTTTACTTTCACACACTGAGTGAATCTCTATGTATGCATGTGCCAGTGTGTATGTTTTTTGGGTGTTATGTCTGTATAGTGAGTGTTTTTTTTAAAAAGACATTTACTGGGGCAAATGTACAACATGAAGAAGAAAACATATTGAATCCAATTGTTCTTGTTTCCCCGTTTAATTATTTGACTCGGGGAACCATTTTGAGATGTCTTTTGACTTCAAAAAATGTGTAAATACTTAAATCAAATGATAATGGAGCTGCTTTTTTCCATTGGTCTTTCTTTATGAGTGTATGTGGTTGCCAAGTAAAGTCCATTTTAAAAATAACTCTCTAACAAAAAAAAAGAAGTACTGAAATGCAAATGCTTTAGCTAAATGACTGTACGATGGCTTTGATATTATATGTGTCAAGGAAATATAGCTTTGAATATATATGTGTGTTTAAAGACTGCAAATGAAGAATGTTTACAGTCACAGTCACACACCTGAAAACTCAACTTTGAATTAAGATCAAATGACCTGATTGCTCAATTCACATTTTCGATGGAAATTGTGGCAGTTAAAGACAAAAAAAGGTGTTTTCTTTGCTTCCTATGTGTCATCACAGAAGAGAAAGCCTTGCCTCAAAATATTTTGATCATATTTTGTGGCACACAACAATTTTGATGATTTCAATCCAGTGTATTACTGTAATTAAGTACTTCAGACATGTGACTATGCAGCTTTAAACACTAAGGCAAAGTAAGTTTGGCTAAAAAGCTTCACTGCAGTGATACAGTATGTAACGTGTCAAGAGAGACGGAAAGAATAAAAGATACAACTGAGAAACAAGATTATGTGTGATTATTTGTGAAACATGTGAATCACAATTAAAGACTCGTGAGACGTGAAAGGGTTCGTGGCATCTAAAAGTTTTATTTACGCAATTCAGCAGCAGCATCTCGGAAACTCTGGAAACAGTGTCTCACATTCTCCTGATGACAACAGTTTTCAATGGGACTATTTTCCATCAAAGCAATAATCCCCATGAAGAACTGTTGACAGTGAGGTCTGTGTAATATATGGACACATTTTTGTGAAAAAAGATGTTCCTGCTAAATTTAAGTTTTATCCTTTAAATTCTGTGAACAAAACAAATAGAAATCTTCATTGTTTTGAGGTGGCAGTAAAAATCTCACTAAGAGATATCTCAATATGCCAGTGTGAATGTTTTAATTGAGATATTTTGCTGTTGATATCATTTATTTGTCTCTTGTTGCCTATTAAGCATTTATAAGCAGTATATAACCATTTAATAAATGGTTTATAACATACTGTAATGCATTTGTCAACAGCTGTAACTCTTCCTGTGGGCATTAATAAATGTTTTCTGGTATGTAAAGTAATAATGAATGCCAACATAGTAAAACACAGTTGTAATAATACAATATTCATCTTCCTCTACGTTAAACACATCCTCATATCTGCTTTTAACTACAGTATAGTGTGTTAGTAAAGTGTTAGCCATTGTTTTATTTTTATTCTTGGTGGTAATGTTGAACTTTATCACCTAACTGCCACTTGTCACACTTATATGCATATTACTGTCACGATGACAAAACTGAGCTCGCTCTCAGTGAGTTTCCACTGTACGAATAAAGGTTTCAATCTATCAATCTATCAATAAAACAATCAATCAATCTCAAAACATAGGCAAATAATATACAAACTGTCTGCATTGCTAGATATCATAAGTGAGAAAATGTTTGTTTTTTTGTAATTTGAGTGAACTGGCCCTTTAAATCACTTTCAGATTCCCCTAGAATATGTGAAGGCCATTATAACAATGTGTTACAAACTGAATTTAATCTACACAAATATGATTAAAAATATACTTTTGCTTCAGAAATCGCATCATAACCGTCACCATCATGTTTTTGATACAAGGACATTTCTTTTATTCGTCAGAATCTTACAGTTTACATGGAAAGAGACAAAGCTTTGATGCATAAACGTTAGTCAGAGTGCCAGCCAGCCTGTGTGAGAGCTACACGAGTAAACAAGACAGCAGCAGCAGCAGCAGCAGCAGCAGCAGCAGCAGCAGCAGCGTATAGAGATCAGTGGGCGGAGGAGACAGGAAGATGTAACAGGTAGGGAAACAGTGACACAGAGGATGGGTAGAGTGAGTGAGAAGACAGAGAGAAGAAGAGAGCGAGAGGCACACCTTGAAGGAAGTTAACAAAATAACGGAGAGAGAACAAAAGGAGCATCATATCTGAAGGTAAAAATTTGTATGTTTTGTTAAATTTCCATTATCTTTTAATATCACACCTTATTTACTGATATGTGAATAACCAGATGGTGCATTGAACTTTTAAAAACGCACCCTTCATCTCAAGATGGTGTTTGTACTGTACCGGACCACTTCAAATCTGTCAACCATGTTAACATTTTCTCACTTTTTTCTCCGTAAGATGGGACTTGTGCAATACTGTGTAACTCTCCTGATGTTATCTGCACAATTGGTGTTCACCGTGCCGCTGGTAACAATTTCCTTCCTGCTCAGTTTATCTCCCTGAATTTTTGTACATAATTTACTCAAAAAAAACTTGTGTTGTTTGCTTTTCAAGTGTTAGAAAAAGCTCAAACTTTCAAATATATAAACATGACCTGTGTGATAAGTTACTTAGGACTTTACTGGAGTATTATAGTGGTTCATATCTAATTGTATTAATGTGTTAACAGACAGAAAAGACAAAGTTTTGTCCAATGGGTGGCAGACAGTGTATAAGGTGCCCTGCAGGTAAGAAAAGTGTTTTCTATTTCTATATGTCTCTGTATTTATTATTTCTGTCTGTTCCTCATTTAGTTTTGACTCACCGTTTTTAAATGAATGAATCAGCAGTGATTAATAATTGGAAATTACTATGAAACTGCTAGACATACTGTAACTGTCTTTCTGTCTCTGTATCTGTTTTTTTGCACGTCTCCTTGTCTATCTTGATGAAAAGAGACGCATACTGCATACTGAGCTTGTACCTTTTGACCACATCCTTCATTAATATGCACCCCTGTGCGGGCAGTTTCTCTGCTCTCCTCATCCGGTTTGCCGTCATTTGTTTCTTTCTGTTCTGTCAGGTGAGTATCAGAAATCATGTACAAAGTGTGAACCGTGTTCTACTGGATGGTACACATCTACCATGAACTGTGAAGACAGCTGCCACCCCTGCTTCAAAGACTGCAGACCAGGTAAGGTAGAAGGAGTCATTTCTGCCTAGCTGATGATTAAATCTGTCCCTGTCAGGACTGTGATGATACCAATGATCTTTGGGTTTCTATAAGAAATCTATTGATAGTGACACTAATCTTATTCTCTTTGCACTTCTTCAAATGACCTTTTGCTGGGATTAAAATTCATGAAATCATCTTTATTTTTCTCTGTCTCAGATTACCATTTGAAGGTGATTAAGAACTGCACAGGCACGTCTGATCTCCAGTGCGTCTGTGAGGATGGCTTTGAATGCGCTGAAAATGTCACGCTCTCAGCCAACTGCAAGTACTGTGTCAAGATCACAGTCAAAACCACAACTGGTAAATACTGAGCAGTGCAGATCTTCAACTCTGTCATATTACAGTGAACAGGCCTCAACCACCAGGTGGCCTCATGATAAAGACATTCAGGAGGTTTTCACTGACTGTTAGAAGAACACAGACAGTAATGATCAGTTGTTCACAGGTGTGGCAGTCATAAAGGATGTTTAGAGAAGATCTGTGTACTTTACTGTTAGTGGTGCTGAAATGTCAGTGAAGCAATCACTGGTGAAAAAAATACATTAGTTAAAAGTAGTAATACCACTATTTGCAAGCACCCCAGTATTAGTAATAGTCCTGCTTTAAAAAGGACCAATGTGTAGAATTTAGTGGCATCTAGTGGAACAGACTTGGCAGAAATGTAATATGATATTCATGAGTAGGTTTTAATTAGTGTATAATCCCATGAACATAAGAATCCGTGGCCTTTTGCATTTTTCAGCCACCGTAGGTTCTCCTACACACCTTGATGGTGGTGGTGGTGAGGTGGGGGTAATATTGTTGTGCAATCTCACCTCACCTCTAGATGCCACTAAATCTTACACAGTCGTCCTTTAAGTCCTACTAATGGAAATGCAAGTGAATATCAGCAAATAATAGTTGTAAAACAGTAGATCATGCTTTCAGTTCAGTTGAACGATTACATGACAAAACTTTTAAAGTCTTTCAAAAAACACTGTAATCAATAATTTATAAACATTTGGAGGCATCTGGATATTTAATTTCTACCTGACTGCAGTGATATTTTATGAGCTTATCTTATCTTATTTTAAAAGCAAAATTTCCATCTCAAAAGTAACCAGTAACTCCAGCTGTCAGCTAAATGCAAAGGAATAACAGTAAAAGAAAAACTTCCAATGAAATGTAGTGGTCAATAAGTTCAAAGTATCCCAAACTGCAAATCCTCAAGTGCTAGTACCTCAGAACTGAGGATGAGGGCAAGGAACGTGGAGGCATGACCTATCAGCATGAGGAAGCCTCTGCCTCAACAGATATGTGCGATGTGTTTGTTTCAATCTTTCTGATGAATAAAGGTTTAGTAGAACAGGATATCATTTAGGCTTCTACTGCTGCCAAAAAATGCCAAACTTGCTTCATATTTGTCCTCCAGTAGCAGCCGTAATCCTGGTCGAAGATAAACAGACACCTTCCTCAGCTTCCTCAGCTTCCTCAGGGCATAGCAGCACTTCCGCCGGACCCTGCTTATTTCCCAAGTGAGTCATGGATTTCCCCAGATAAGTGGTGCAAGAAGTACTCAGATCCTTAACTTAAGTATAAGTAGCAATACCACAATGTAAAATTACTCCATTACAAGTAAAATTCCTGCATTTCAGATCAAGTAAAGGTACAAAAGTATTATCAGCTAAACTTAGTATTAGAAATAAAAGTACCTGTTTTGCAAGTTTGAAGTTCTGACACAAAAATGTTGATTCATTTTTCAGACTTTTCTCTAAACTTTTCTTTTTTGAGAAGTATTAGTTCGTCTTTGGGCCTCAAACAACTATTTATTTGGTGGAACTGCCAACTCAAACATCTGTAACCTGACAAGTAGCCACAACCACACACAGGGATTACCGAGAAGTTTGGGAACTACTGTCTAATCTTTAACACTTTTTTTGTATTTTATAAGCTTATTATATGTTATTTCATGTCAAATTTTAATTCTACAGCTGTCAAATAAATGTAGTGGAGTAGAGTAGAAGTACAAAGTAGAATAAAATGGAAATGCTCAAGTAAAGTACAAGTACTTCAAAATTGTACTTAACTACAGTACTTGAGTAAATGTACTTAGTTACATTCCACCACTTCCCCAGATACAGAAAATAACAAATACCTCACAAACTGTTTCAAAACTGTGGACTGGCATGACTGTTATGAATGTCATTACATTGATATTGTTTAGCATTTGTTACATAAAAATTACAGATACCGCAGACTTCCTTTGTTCACAGGGTCACATACTTAACATTTCACCCTTATCTCATGCAGATGCAGCCCTCAGCATGTCACATTGCCAAGAAACGGCACACGCAGAGGTGAGAGTATGTGAAAAAAAAATCATGGGCGTGTACTGTATGTGAGCGAGAGACAAAGACAAAAGGGGCACAATGCAGCATGTTTGACTGATGTTTTTTTTGTTTTGTTTTTGGAAACAGAACAGAGTTACAGCAGTCTGCGGGCAGCCATCTTGTGTCCACTGGTTGCTATGGGATGCGTTGCCTTTGTGATCCTGATCTGTTTCCGTCGTACCGGGGATGAAACATACTTCAAGCATGGTGAGATGGTTTTTACATCCAGGAGGTTCAGTTTATGGTCTGTCACTTTGACTGATAAGACGCTGAACTTGGGGAATCAAATCACTTCTGGGAAAGAAACAATTCACCTAAGAAGTTTAGAAATGATAAAACTGTGAACAGAGATCTGTAAAAATGGTCTAGCCCATCAGTCGCTATGCAAATCACACACATGATGATTCATTGTGTACAAGTTTACTTTCTGTTATTAATTTATTTATCTGCCGTTTTCCAGGTATCGCAAAGCTGTGCAACAGGGTAAGTAAAGATAATTTCAAGGCTTCTAATGCTCATTCTATCATGAAATTCATATATAAGGCATCATTTCTCTCTTGTTTGCCTCAAACTGATGGGTGTTTTTTCTCTTTAGGGGGGTAAAAATGCTTCTTACAAGTCGAAGGAGTCAACTCATCAGTTCCCCAGAGACTCATTCAGTGCAAAGCAGCAGCCATCGTCCCTTTCAGCAGCCAATCTAGGTACTGATGAGCAAGATGAAGAGTTTCATGTGTAAAACTTGACTCACTTTGTGGGATTGTGAAGAAAATAGGAAGTGTAAAAGATGAAGCTATGTTATGAGTTGTCCCATGCTGTATAATATATAGTGATGCACTTCTTCAGGTTAATTAAAAGAGTCCTTTATGTGCACTCTTTGCTTGTTAATGTCTCTGTAGGTCCAGTTCATGTCCACAACCCGGGGACGGTCATCTTCAGCTTGCTCAGTCAGTTTACAGGCCAAGTTGGCCCGACAATTGAGGCGGGTAAGACAGCTGAGAGAGTGAGCAATGAAGAAGAAGATGACAGAGCCTGTCCTGTTTATCATCCCACATCCTCACCTGGCATTCACCTCTCTGAGGAGGAGAGAAGTGGAGATGTTGACAGCTTTATCTTTCCCTCCCAGGAGCAGGGGAAGGACTGTCACGTGTCCAAAGAGGAGGCGCTATGATACATCGTTAAAAAATCCCAGAGGAATTTTGATGATGTCATGTCTGCTGGCCTGCAGCCTGTTTCTAAGCACATTCTTTTCAAGGAAGGAACTGTAAAACTGAAACAACAGAATGAGTTTGGAGCAGATTCATCTTTCCCTGGAAAACTATGAGGGGATCTCAGCTCTCTGCAGTAACATTTTTATCTACGTGCTGTTGAAAGCAAACTCTGAACTTAAATTGAAGCACAGCTGGGAGCTCCTTTGTAAGTTATTTTTTTAAATCTTGTGTAAATACTCTTTGATAAGCTCTGCCAGCCCTTTTTTTACCAGCATGAGATGTGGCTGTTTAATGGTATACCTAAATATTAGGCATTTTGTTTGTATCAAAATTTTATTTTGAATTAAAAAAAACAAGTATAAATCTTTGTAAGTTATTGTAAAAATTCCATTTCCTATAAAACATCCACATGTGACGTGTATTATCTGACTGCACAATGTATATATACACATATAAATGTAAAGATCTGAAATATCTTTAACTTTTGTGTACCATAGTACATACCACCATTTAACAACATACTGCACAATTTCTAACTCATGCACTCTTCAGTTTCTTTCCTTATCTCTGTGTTTTTATACACTTTTACTATCTTAACATCATAGATATGAAAAGTTCATGTTTCATCTCAGGAAACAGCGACAGTCGTGAAACATACAGTATGTTTTCTTCTTTCATCAGCGTGGAGCGGAGTGACGCTTGGCACCATTTGACATAAATGTCCAAAGCAACAAAATGTTGTGAATCTGCTATATGTCACTAAATGTCCACCTGCCATCTTATTGTTCATCCAAGTTCAGATTCAACACCCTAAACAGTCTTTAACTCAAACTTCGATTGGTTGTTCACATTTCCCACACATTTCCTGGACTGGTTTGGATACTCCCTCGTCGTCTGTGGCATTCCCTGGTAGCGCAGTAGGTTTTTCAGTCAAAATGTATCCTGGCAACAAGAGAGGGGGGAGAGGTATTTGCAGGAATTAGATTAAAACATCTGGTAACAATCAAAGTGTTAAAGTGCAAACAGTATTTAAGCACAGAGTATTTAAGCTCAGTGTACTTCCTGTATTTATATAGTGGTGCAAGTTTATCAGCTACATTCTCTTGTGTAATAATCAACTGACCTCGCTTAGATCTGATCCAGCACAGAATGGGCTTGAGCTTTGATATGACAATGAGGACAAGTCCTACACACAGGAGGGCAATTATCACCAGGTACCACATCGTATCTGTGAGAATGTATGAAAAAGACATGTTAGGAAAATTTAGATTAACATCCACAGGAAGAGAAGTTCAATCATTCCGTTTTTTTTAATTGATATTTATGTCCAATAATTTGTCACAGCAGGAAAGTTAACCCAACTATACATCTACACAGCTAAATAAATGATACAAACAATATTGATAATTATAATATTAATAAGCAAACTAATAAATTGCTGTAAAAATACAGCCAAATTCTAACAATAAAGTACTGCTCTTTTGTAATACAGTAAAATACTGTGAATTTTGATGCTCTTTGGAACCAAAGCCAAGAACAGACATTAACAGTAGGCTACTGTAAGATTTGACAGTGGGGCTGTAGTTCTGTAGTAACTGGGCTCAGGTGTGGCCAGTGGGCTCCATTATGGATTTTGTGTGTCAATCAGAATATGTTTGAGGCCTTTAAGATACAAACAATGCACAAAACTAGCAAATATTTTGATCTGATACATTGCAAGAATATACAGCAATTGGGTTCATGCATGTTTAGCTCCATAGCGCCCCCTAATGCGTGGCAGGCTGTAGTCAGGATAATGTTGCTCTGATATTCACAAAATCTGGTACACACGTTGCTCTCATCATTTTGGACATATTTCACAATGGCTTTCACTATCTCCAGCCAACTGGAAGTTGGCCATTTTTAATTTTTTTGGTGTTATTCCTGTATTTTATGTGAGCTTTTTTTAACTCCTTCTGGAGGGTTTATTGGATTCATTTGAAATTTGGTTGGTATAACCCTCAGACTAACGTGACACTAAATTGTGAAGGAATAGTCAATATCTTGAACGATGATGTCATAGATCATGTGACAACATGCCATTTTTGGCACTTTTTGAAACTCCTCCTAGAGAATTCAACAAGTCCACCTCTAATTTGGTCAGCAAAATCTCAAGACCTTCACGATGCAACACTGCAAAGCTTTTTAGTTTTTGTGGAACGCTGTTGCTGTGATGCGTAAAATTTGCATGTTTCGCTATAAAAGAGGAAGCTGTTGTAACTTGACTTTCCACTGTCCAGTCTGCCCAAAATTTCACATGCTAGGTAAGAGTCCAGGCCTGAAGACATCAACACGCCCATATTGAGTCATAGTCGTAGCGCCACCTACTGACAACAGGAAGTCATCCTTATGCGACAAACATCATCCGATTTACATGAAATTTACATGGTGTTGGCTACACATAATATACAACAATATGACATATGTGTTCTCTAGTGCCACATAATGGACAGAGGAAGTGATAGTTATCTCCTACATGCAAAGTCCAATATTCATGAAAATACATATACACGTCAGGTGACCTCAACTAAATCTATTGCTGCATTAAAGACCCACTTGTGTAGCGCCACCTACTGACAACAGGAAGTCAGCCTAATGTGACAAACATCATCCAATTTACATGAAATTTACATGCTGTGGTATACACTTGATATACAGCAACATGACTTATGTGTTCTCTAACGCCACATAGTGGACACAGGAAGTGATAGTTATCTCCTACATGCGATGTCCAATATTCATGGAAATGTATATCCATGTCAGTTGCCTTCTGGTAAATGTATAACTGCATTAATATTTCACTTATGTAGTATTGCCTACAGACAACAGGGAGTGAAGCCTAAATGACACATAGTTCATCAAATGTATACCTAATATCCAGTATGTCATCTCCATCGCCACATACTGCACATAGTTTGTTTTTTTTACCAACTCACACAGTGTCTGATAATCCTGAAAATTCAGAGCCGTGTCAGCCGACCTCCAGTAGCAAGTCTAGTTTCAGATTTTATTTGGATGCTTTCTCTTGAACTACATATCAGTGAATGTGAACATTAGACCGGCCTGATCTATATCTACACCTTGTTTATCCCACTTGCATTTCATAATAATAATAGCCTTTTATCTAAAGCGCATAACAATTGAAGTTGATTCAAATATGTAACAAGTTGGTTAAGATATGTTTGCTGCTGAGCCCTAAAAGACAGAGGGGACACATTGGTTATCTTAGCTCGACCCAAGTGTGTTTCTAAGCTGCAGCTATAGGTTGCTGCAAAGATATTGTAGTTTGTAGCTGCACTAAAACTTGGGACATACTAGGTAATTTCCAGGCAACATTGCTTCCTCAAACAAGTGTTACATGTAGTTTTCAGGGATTTTGTTGTGATTAACCCTGAAAGGGGAACAAAAGCCAGGCGGGGAAAGTAATGCCTAAAAAGACAAAGAGGCTCTCAGTGATCCTCATCTGCACTCTTCTGAAGAACATGACATCTCCTTATAAAGGTCAATTAGGTGCCCTTCTTGTGTAAAATGTTTCTCTCCGCCATTCAATTGATTCATTTCTCTTTATTTCTCTTTATTCGTGGTTCTTTCTTACTCACTGACCTATGAGCCTGGAAGCCTGGATGCCGACCTTCTGCCAATTATAACAGAGGACATTTGAAGGTATTACAAACTGTGCATCCTTCAATCTGTTTAATTGTGCTTTTATATTTTTTAACAGTAGTTGCTGTTTAGACTCATGGCAAAGTTTTGCCAGCAGCTCAGGATATTTTAATTAATACATTTGAAAGCCTTTTAATAAATGTTCAGTTCCCTAAAGCTTTCACTTGTCTCATCTTCTTTTGTGCCAGATGTTAAGGTTTGTGTGTTTTTAAATGTAAAACTGAGCTGATTACTTTAACTGGACATTACTGGACCATTAAGATTAAAGACACATTGTTATTTACAGTATATGTCTGCAATTTATAGTTTGTTTTTATTAATATGAATAAGAAGAAAACTTTTCAGTTGTTTACTGTAACATTTACTTTACGAAACTGTTACTGTACTTTACAATAACAACACTGTAAAAATACAGTATATTATTGCAGGCATAGCTACTTTATCAAACTGTGAAGCTCATATTTTACAGCAGAATACTGCAATAATTTTTACATCAATTTACTGTTAAAGTAAATTACAGCAATGACACTGTACGGCTGCCAGTAGTTTACTGTACTTTTACGGGGATGAAAGTAGGTTTAGCTGCATACATTCAAAGAGTAAATACAATAAAATGAATAAAAAATAATAATTTTTTAAAAAGAAATTAATCAGAAATATGAGACGTTATCTTCATATATTGACGGCAGGCTTTATCTGTTGACGTTTACTGTGTGTGATGGCTGTGATGTGAGATCAGTTCATAGACATCGTCTTTTGTTGATGTGGTCCAAGAATGGGCTCTATGTTTTCAGGACCAGGTCTTGGTGTCCCGAGAGTCTGACTATGACTCATTCATAACCTGCCAGTGCTCAAATGATGAGGGTGTGATTAATTTCCATTGTCCCGCAATAACTCTGCTTCATAGCCAATTGGCACCACAGTTTACTGAAACCAGGGATAATACCTGACATACACAAGGCTGGGCTCTTGGCCAGGGAGACATTGAACAGATCATTTATAAAAGATATTATTTCCACCCACTGATCCTTAACCATGTCACGCTCATTTAACATGTGTACTTTGTTCCAACTTCTTGATGACAACGCCTCTATGATTCATCATGTCCAGAAAATCATCCATTAACAAAGTCTACCTGGTCTGGATGTATTATTGTGGGAGGTATGTTGTCCAGTTTGTTTGGCAGTACTTTTTATCTTGCCATCTACATTTCCCTATAATATGGGTCTATAGCTGCCACATTGCTGGAGATCTTTCCATTTTTTGTGGATTACTGTAATTTAACTTTTCCACATATAGTATATCACTGACGTTTTTGAAGTAAGCTGAGTATATTTCTAGAGTTCAATCATTTCCTTGTTTTTGGCTGGACAAGCCCTATAACCGTGGTTGTGATTGAATGACTGTGTAAGTGAGTGAGTGAGTGAGTGAGTGAGTGAGTGAGTGAGTGAGTGAAGGAGTTAGTAAGTGAGTGCGTGAGAGCTCTTTCAAAATGAATTGGCGTGAGATGATGGAAGCTGAGGACAGCAGCGTGACGCAGAGTGACTGTGTTTCTTGCTCTGAACTCTGACGCTCTCAGCTCCGGTGATAAATGCAGTGAAGTCAGCTAAACTAATACCAGGACGTACACTTCTTTTTTATTTCTCTGACGTTTTCACATCACAAACGATGAATAACAACATTAAAACACGAGTCTTGCCAGTAAAACATGCGACTCGTGGGCTGTTATATCAGTTTAGTGTGCAGCAGCTGCTCTGCAGGCGGGCTTGACTTTACTATAACTGCAATAACCAAGAGGCAGAAAAAAGGCATATAGAGGCGTCTTAAACCACCTCAAATAACAATCACAGCGATAAAAAATAAAAGAGTAGAAGGAGTTAACAGATAATTAGATTCTTTATAATTAGAATTGAAATACGTTGTTTTTCAAATCAAACATCCCAAGATATGAGTAGAAAGTACTGTTCTTTAAACTGCATGCATAACCTTTTTTTGACTCAAACGTAGCTTAACCATGTCATGTGATCTGCTACTTCAGTACACTTTAACAACAAATATTACTGGGACCACTACAGAAACCTGCAGATGAACATTTAATATCCAGGAACTCACAGAATAGACATTATCACTGACTATACCTGTAACACATTGGCCATACATGGTACAACTGTATACTAGGTTTTGTGCCTAGTCTTGTTACTTTACCTTTCACTGGTGCAGGAGATGGTGCGAATATGGTGGAGGCAGAAGGTTTGAAGGCTAAAAAGAAGACATTAAAAAAAAATTATAGTTCAATGGAAATATAAAACTGTTCATGGTTCAAAATAGTCAATGAGCTCACTCTGCTGTGCCTTATTTTTAACACTCTCATCATAATTTATAACCACATAATATGATTTATAATTAGCTCATGTCACCTTGTGCCAGTGTGACTTTACTCTATGGGTACTGCAGAGTAAACAAAGGCTACTGAGGTCACAACAAAGTTTATCAACATTTTTTATCAGCTGATAGGTTTGTTGTCGTTTTGTTTTATGTCAGCGCTGAAATATTTCAGCTGAACCTTTCCTGAATGTATGCTGCTATGATTACAGCACTATGTAGTGCTACAACGTGTTGCCATGGTTACAGTTCTATGCCAAGTTGCCATGGTTACAGTTCTAGTGAAAACTTTTTCTGTGATTCTGGGCCCCCTAAAGAAACAAGGACCCACTTTTTTATGGAGCTGATGGAGTGGAAAAGATGAAGCAGATGGAACATATATTACTGTACAAAATATTATTTGTGTGAAAATGTTTTTCAGTCTGTCTTCTATTTGAATCTATTGTCTTTTAAAGTATCCAGTGCATAATCAGCTTGTGAGAGCAATTCTATGACCTCTTAAGAATTTCTTTATATTACATTTCTGAAGAGAAAATAAGGATTTTTGTCAGTTTTGAGGTGCCTGTGTGCATGTGCAAGGCCGAGCTCTGTTTTCATTCATACTAAATTGTCTTGTGCATACACACGTGAATAATATCGTTCACACAACATTTTATTTTGTTCCCCGCAGATAACATCTGTTAAAAAATTCAGAGGCTCCATATCTAAAAAAAAAGGAAATGTATGTGGTTTCAATAGGTCCATGGTCATTTTCACCCTTCAAGCAGTAACTTGAGTGATAAGCAGGATAAGGTTTGTGTCATGTGTGTATGCTAGCTGCATACTATCTCCCATTTAATGCACAGCGCTTAAAAGCTGTAATGATTTAAAGGTTGAGTTTCTGACCTCAAGTAGTGCAATGGATCAGTTTCATAAGAGTTTCTCCTCGTTTTGTTTGTCTCATGCACACACGCGAGGATGCACATGCAAGCATGATGCACAGTCCTGTTAATGGTTTTACACTACTGCAGTGATCTACAGGTAGTGGTATTGAACCAAGAAATGCAGCAGTACGCCAGCAAAGGCAAGGAAGAAGAAGACGTTAGAAGCTAGAAGCTAATGAAAGAATGTAAAAAATGCGGGTTTTAAAATTGACTTTGCAGAGGTTTAATGAGTTAGGAAATGCATTCTTTTGTTTGACCTCAAGGGTACACACAAAGCATTTTGTTTGTTAACAATAAAACTCCACAGGGCCCCCTTAAAGGTAGGTTCACAATTTTTCAAGTCTGTCCTTAAACAGTCAGGTACCCAAATGAACACTGACTCATGTTTTTCTTGCTGTAATCATTCCTCCTGTTCATTCTGGCCATTAAGAGATCCCTACATAATGAACTTTTATTGTTTAAGTAATGGAGGACAAAACCCACTGTCCTCCTGTGCAAAATTGTATCTAAAAGTTTATTTAAAGCTAATATGAAGCTTCAGTTGTCCAAAAGTCAATTGAATTGAATTGAATTCAATTCAATTCAATGAGGCTTTATTGGCATGACCATATTGAAGTACAGTATTGCCAAAGCACATTGTACAAAGTAGTACAAACAGGGAGAAGTACAGGTTTTAACATACAAACAATAAAACAATATGTTGACCTTATAGCTTAAAAACAACCATTTCAATATTTTGAAATGCGAATTACATAATTCGGTATCTTTCAAAGTTACAGTCTTTTTGGTGCCAAGTTCCCTCTTTTTGTTACACTGCAGCTGAACAGGAACAACACACAAAGTAACTGTGGAAGACAAAGGACAGAAGTCCCCACGCACAGCCAGTATTTTCAGTCACATGCTGGTCGGTCACAGGAACATATAAGGTAGTATTAGTATTAGTCATGTGACTCAGATGTATTTATCACACCTGTGAGTACTCATGCGATTGTGCTGAGCGAACCTGAAGAAGCTACAGGTGAAACGCGTTGTTTGCTCCCAATAAAGTCACAGTAAAGTCACCTCAGTGTGTGTGGTGGTTAATTTTGATTTCACCTAATTGTGGAAGACATTGACTTGACTCAGAAACCTGAGGCCTCATATTATCAACAGATAAACTTTTAAATACATTTTTCATCTCAACATGAGGACTGTGGTTTTTGTCACCCATCACTTACATTGTAAACGCCTTAGGAGAGTTGTTTGAAGACAGACTTGTGAAAATAAAATTGTGAACGTATCCTTCAAAGAAACACTGACTGATTGGGTTTTTGCTGATCTCTAGTGGTTACAGGTTTAGCCTATACACGGTGACATCACAGATAAGTGTGGTTATGTGTGAAAAAGACCGCACTTCTGACAACACCCAAAGGTGAAGTTGGTTGTGGTGCAACAGATGTTGAACCGGAACAGTTTACAGCAACTGTTTATAGTAATATAGTAATATTTATGGGAACCGTTCATCCTGGTGTTAAGTTACTCCACGTGTTACTCATGTGTTACCCACAATGTCCAAATATATTCTTATATTCATCTTTTATTTTCACTCATCTGTCTGAGGAATGAGTTCATGAGGAAAAAAAGAGTTTAAATTCATGTGCATTTGAACAGACTTGAAAAATGGTGTCCCTGATCAGACATTAGCAGATACAAATCTGCAATTTTGATTGGTTGAATGTGCTGAGTGTCTTACCTGTAGTGGATGGTGGGAGTGTGGGTTTGGAGGTGGTGGTTGGTACTGGAATACACTGTGTGCACTGTTTGTCTCTGCATTTGAAGCCTGCTTTACATCTGCACACAGCATTACGAGTGACACTACACTGTGACTCAGGCTCCATGTTTTCTATTAAAAAAAAAACAACAAAACACAATAATTAATTATTTATTAAAAATAAAGTATATTCATGTTCCTGATTATGTTTTTGTTTGTGACAAACACACACGTATGCACATAGATTTCCTTAAAACATGACTAGAATCAGAAAATGAGAAATGATTCAGAAATTGGGCATGGCTGGTAAGAGTCTGGTTTTAACTCATGAGACGGTTATATTATCACTACTGCTGCCATTTCTTAGGGACAGACACAGCTGTTATTTCTCAGTGAAAGCAGTATTTCACTTTGATGAAACATTTTCTTTCTTACAGACAGCTTTAACATGCATTCATCAACGTGAGTTCACAAATTAGCAAGCAGAGAACTACTTATATGAGCCTCACAGAGCCACAATCATCACAAGAGACCTAGTTTTCATAACAGCCCAAACATAGTTTATAAAACTGCAGCCATGACAATCATAAATAGATATAATTTTATGTCATCTTTTGTCATATTTCTGGGAAAACCTCCTATCTTAGCGGTTCAATTTCATACATGAACTGATCTGAGTGTCTTCATCAAAAAGTATTTGTTTATTATTACTACATTATTATCTGCAGTAAACTGTTGTCTTGACCATATCCTGCTGTTTCCTATAATGCTGACAACCAAATGTCTCCACAGGTGCCATTCAAGTATAAAATTTACAACATATTATTGGAAAATCCAATGTGGTGTTACATTAGTTTGCCATGTGGGTTGATATTCTTGAGGTCAGAGATTCAAGAGATCTTAAGAACTGAAAATGATTTAATATGATGACATATTAGTGTGAAAGGGGCAGGTGTCCACCTTTGCAACTTGCTACAATAACAGAAAACCTGCACATTCTTGCGTATCGTTAACACTTAATTAAGTATGAATGAATAAACTTTGAACTAATACTGCTGAAGTTCAAGAGCAATGTGGGGGTTTTTTGTGTGGGTTGAATCATTTCCACCAATATTATTTTCCACAGCCGTTGATTGTTTTGAAACCCCTGCATGTGTAGGATTTAAAGATCTTTTATTTTTTAAGCACCCCCTTCATCCTTTAAAGAGTTTAAAAAAAAAAAAAAAAGACAGCTATCAAAGAGTGTCTGGAGATATTTTCGTATTTAAAAGTTTTGTTTACAGCTGCTCTACAGCTGTAACATTGGATCATAATATGTTAGACCATATTCTCTTGATTACAAGATAATTCTGGTCCCAAGCATTGAAGTTAGACTCAGCTAAAACATACCTGCACTGCAGAATTCAGACTGAAAATTACATACTTTCTCTCACTTGTATGTTCTCTTTTATGTTTTCCATGGTGACATTTAAAATTCAACAAACAGTCTGTTTTTGCTCACCTGTACCAGGGCAAAGACCTGAGTAATAACATAGGACATGACATTTATGTCTGCTGCTCTTTCCGATGTTTACCACTTCTCTGTGTTTTTCTTTTTTTTCCACTTACATGACGATGGTCTACCTTTTGAACCTCCTCCTATCGTTACCACTGCTGGTGGGCTGTGCTGCTGATGCTATTACCATGAAAACACGACTATCTACGAATGAATCCCACCCCAGTGTCCCTGAGCTAGTTAACAGAGGGTTTCTTAGACCCCCTACCCCTCCTTCTATTCATCTCTCTCTGACTGTATCCCATCATGATACTCTGAACGGGAAATCCCCTCACATATGTGACATTAGCTGTCTACAGTCAAACGTGAAATCATGAACCTGCAAACAGAGTTGAGTAACAACTAAAAGTCTGTCTTTGTCAAAGTTTTATGTCGTAACTGGTCGAAGTCACTCCCACATCATGCTCAAAAGACAAAGTCACTGAGGTCACACACATCATACACGTGAATTACACAAAAAATTAACAAAGAACCAGAGTTTCACACAGGGGAAGGGAGAGGGGGGAGTTTGTTCTGATGATATCTGATGATTTGCATATCTGATAATAGACTAACAATCAACTGTGTATAATGATATGACTTTGAATGTTCATTTCTCTCATTATACATGCATCACGAGACAGCAAAGTGGCAAAGTAAAAAAGGAAGGTTCAAACTATTAATTAAATCACTCGTATTTGCAAGAATTCACCCTTAAAAAGCATCCTTGAATCCAGTATCTCAGTACTGTTGCTATCATCAGTCACACATGACACTGTTGTAGTTTGCATGATATGAACGTTCTCACACACTTCAGTTCTCACACATACTTAGTACTCTACCCCCCAAGACAAAAGCTGTGAGATTACTCACCTTTGTTGCAACTTCTACAAACATCGCAGTCCATCTGCACATTGTAGGAATCGGTGTAGCGGTCACCTGTGCAAGGTTTACACTCAGTCCCACACGTATCAGCTGGACGCCGCAACAGATGTTCTCCTGTAATATATTTACAGTTATAAGATGTTTGTATCAAAGCTACAAAATCTATCAAAACAGAAAGAAGTTACTGTACCTGGTGGACACTTGTCACAGCAGAGTTTTGGCTGGTCTACAGGCCAGGTATATTGTGAGTCACTGCACCGAATGGAAAGCACAGAGGGCAGGAAAGAGAAATCACACAGAAAAAGTAAAGCGATATAATAGAAGGGCTGCATCTGGGAGGAAAAAGATGAGGATGAAGAGGAAGAGGACGATGAAGAGGGGAGGAGCAGGAGGAGCAGGAGGGGGAGGAGAAGGAGGAGGAGGAAAACAGGTGAAATTGGTCAGTTTCACATTATGGTCACATTATATTTCCAATAGACAGACACTGAATGAAAAAATGTGCATCTTGTAAAAACTACAAGGCTGTACGGCACTTTATAGTATTCACACAAGTCATAACAGACACAGAACTCGGCAGGGAAGCGACACGATATCCTGAACCACACATATCAGATTTAAAAAGCATGTAACATACAATAGTACTGGTGAGTAAAATCAGCTTTGTGCTAAAACAAACACCCTAAAAACTTTACATCTCACTACGAGTGAGATTACAGGAACATTACTGTGTAAATCTACTAACTTCCAACATGACAGGAGACTTTTATCAAAGGTTTGACTGACAGTGGACTTACCGTGGATGAGAAGGTGAGACAAGATGTAACCTGGGACCCTCTGAGTGTAAGACTGAACAGGGGACCAGAAGTGTGTCAGGGGATTATTCATAAAATGTCAATGATGACTCATTATGAAACCCTAACATTTTACTGCAGTGTCTTTGAAACCTCTTTTGCCCTGTGCTCTCATCCTGTGTCTTCATTCGTTGCGACCCCCTGGCTCTGTGCATGGCGCTCTCAAGCATAAACATACCAGCCTCCACTTGTTTCCACAGGCGCCATCTCTCGTCTCATCAAAAATTGAACTTTTGTCTCTTAAAAAAAACATCTGATGTTTCCTCTCTCTCTCTCTCGGTCTCTCTCTCTCTCTCTCTCTCTCTGTCTCTCTCTGTCTCTCTCTCTAACCATCTCTCTTCCTTTGCCACCTTCTTAGATGACAAGGTCTCTTCAAGTAAAATATCATATACCACTCATTTAATGTCAAGCAAAACTGTTGTTCTTACAGAAAGCTGATGAGGCGATAAACATTCTCAGAAATTATTCTGATGAGAGGCTCCGCAACCTCATGACACATAGTAGTGAGAAATAAAAAGGCTTCTTTAAACAATACCAAATACAGTAGATAAGCCTAAAATCCCTCATAAATAGAAGTGACATAGTCAACTTATCATAAATCTACTAAGTAAATGATTTTTTGTATTTATTTTATAATAGTTGAGGGTTAGTTTAGTTTTATTTACTCCTAACTGCACTGTCCGCATTACATTGTGTGAAATACTTTCCACGTGTGGCAGCTGAGAGACAATTATCTGTCACGCTATCTAGATTACTGTGACTTAAATTGTACAGTTTGTGTCTAAACGCTGCTGGCCGTAAACAGAATAATGACTCTGGAAATTCCTTCTGTTGCTTTGTACTAAAATTTTTGTTTTAGCAGTTAATCAGTAATAAACAGCTGATTTGCATTTGTTTGCAGATCTTCCCCCAAACGCTTGAAATCCTATGGTTGTTATGGTCTTTTTTTTCTCCACTTAAGCATCACTCTTATTCAAAACTGAATTAAAAGCCCCAGGCGCACGAGGCATTCAGCTGTCATGTTGTAGTCTTGACACATTGGCCTCTGCTTGAGCTCAGTTTTCGCAGAAACTAGGCAGCAACACGTGACCTCTTGTCAACCGTGAAACGGGGCCAGTTGAGGAAGCAACATCTTGAGGGGGGCTGCCTCCGAGGTCCTGTGTGTGACTCGTAGCAAGCAGCAAGAGTGCATAGATGACTGTGTGAAAGAGATGACTGAGCACCAAAATCACTCTCAACTGACTTAGAGCAAACCTGACCATGCTTATCTTGAGGTTTCAGTATTAGGCTACTTGACAGTAAGGACTATTATGTTTGATTAGCACTTCACAGAAATCTTTCCCAGGAACATGTTGACATTTCTGTGGTGAAGTAAACAGATAAACAGAGGGCACTTTTTTCTTTTGGTTTTTCTTTTGGGCTTGAAAAACAAATTCTATATGTAGAGTCAGAGCCGTCCAGTTCTCACAGCTGGCCTCTCAGGTCATGTGTTGAACTTACCACTGTGGGTGTCTGCACGTGCATAATCTTGTGTTGAAGAGCTACATAAACTGTAGGCTATAACACTTTGTCTATGTGTGACACTGAAACAGAGAGAAAAAGATAGAGAGAGAGAGAGAGAGAGACAGAGGAAGCGATAGAATAAACCAAGACACTTTTTTTTGTTTGCTCACTGAAAAAGACGGATGTGGTTTTTCTGAGGAAACACTTGTCTTGCTCTGCTGAGTGAGCTCTTTCATGTACTGTACCAGCAGGATCACGTGAGGCTACACTCTGCTGGCCTGCTGTATGAAGCACCAGCCCACTCCAGCCTATTTTTAGTTTTAATTAAACCTCTATGGTACTTGCAATTATGTTGGTGCTTAAAACTTTCCTAAATTCAGTGGCTTCATTTTCTCTTTATAGGACTGTCACATACTTAAAACAAATTTTCTCTAGGAACCAAAACACTTTATTTCATTTTTAAAATATCCTTGATTTTGAAATTAAATGAGTTTTAATAATTATTTAAAATGTCTTATGTTAAAAACATGAGTTTTATGTGATTTATTCAGAAATTAAGGATTTCTTAAAAGAGTAATTTACAGACTTTTAAATTAGTAATGCATGAAGATATCTAATAAATGTAATCTATTAAATATTTTTCAGTGTCAGTGTTTGATTTCGTTTTATTAGAAAGTCTATTAACTTCTCTTTAATAGAAAACAAAGGGCTTTTGTGGTAATAATTAGTTTGATGTTCATAATATCAGGGTAAAGTTATTTAAGGTCGTCTTTATTTGTCCAACTCAGTTAAGTAATTTTAAGGCTGTTTCTCTTTGATAAAGATCCCCTTCAAATGCGCTTTCAATGTAAGTGATCAGTCATTTTGTGAAAAAATGCATTTAAAAGTTTATCTGAGCTTATATGAGGCTTCAGCAGTCTGAGTTAGTCATATCAAGTGGAAGTCTGACACATTTACAGTCTTTTTAGCATCAAATTCCCTCTTTGTGTTTCCTCAGACAGTGTTTCCCTGTTGAGCTGCAGTGGAAGTATAGTAACAAAAAGAGGGACTTTGGCACTAAAATGACTGTAAAGGTTGAAAGATATCTACTTGATTTGACTCATTTGGACGGCTGAAGCTTCATATTAGCTTCGGATAAACTTTTAAATACATTTTTACACAAAAGGAGGCTTGTGGATTTTGGCCCCTATCATTTACATTGGCTGACATGATAATTGTTTTAAGACAGACTTGAAAAATTGTCCTTTAAGGATAAATGACTGTCAGGAATGTTGGCATGTTTCTACAGAACATTTCACCCTGCTGTTCATATCCCTCCACTGACTCAGAGTTTCTGCCTGCATCAAAACCAAAACCCTGACATTCGCTTGCAATACAGCAACTAAAACAGCTCCTGATTCAGGTCTACAACTAGTACAACTACCAGAACAGGGTCCTAAGTCACTAGCGAGACTCTTCTCCTCTGTAGTTTCCAGTTGTGGAACAAGTTACTAGTTCGATCCGCAGAGTCCCTCTAAATCTTAAATAAAACACTAAAGACCCAGCTTGTTCATTAACATATCTGCACTTGATCCACTGAAGGAAAGAAACAAAAAGGAAAAATCTTCTTTTTTTTACTGTCTATTCTAGGACCTGACCAATACTGGGTTTTTTGGGCCGATACCAATATTAGAGAATAAAAAACTTCTGATGTCGATATATCAGCTGATAATCTTATATATACAGAATATATACATAAACACACATTTTTTGCAATGATCCCTCAAATGCAGTTATCAAACACTTGTGACAAAGCTATGTAATGGAGGCATAATATTTTACAGTTTAACAATAAACTTTATTCTATAAAATGACATAAGTGCACTGGAACAGTCAACTTTACTGGGAATTTAATAATAATAAATGACTATAAATACAAAAAACCCCACATAGAACAAAAAAAAAACAACATATGTACATATATATTAAACTTGAATTAAGAAAAAGGGTCAAATATACACAAAATATTGCCTATTAAACTTAATATATATATATTGGCACATAGCAGACAACATGTACGCTGATACTGATATATCTATGATAGGCTAATATCAATCGATAATATCGTCTGAGCAATATATCGGTCGGGCTCTATGCACTGCCTGTTGGCACCTGACTCAAACTTAACTTTATGGCACTTAATCGTGTTGCTGATCTGACTAGTCACTGTGTTGTATCAGCTCTCACATTCACGTCGCTTTAGATAAAAAACGTCTAAATGAAACTGTAAATTGTAAAATCTGCGGATGTGGGAACTGACTGTCTCTTATCCGCTTCATTAAGATAATAATCTGACGGTGAGTCACTTTGCAGATATATCTCACCTGTCTGTGCTGCACACGAAACAGGTTTAAATGTGTTTCATTCCCACAGGTGCCTTTTTCCTGACAAACCTCACAATTCCTTGAAGTGACGCAGTGTTTCCTGTTGGGGAACCGCCTCCGCTCGTACTCAATCGAGAGCAGGGCAACGTTGCCGCTGCTCCTTTCAGCAAAAACAATAATGACCTATGTCCAATTAAATATACATTCATGCCGTGATATGGACCTGAAGTAAAGTGACATCGTTCGCCTGCCACTGGTTGTCCAGGTAAGTGACGGTAAAATAACTCTGCATGACAGTTTGTGGGAAGAGGAGATTCATATCGCTCTGAGGCTTCAGTGGGTGTCTATGTGGTGTACTAAGCAAACCGAAACCCGCGAGAAAAAAATGTAAAAGTTCAGTATAGATTTAGTTCTTACATACGTCAACGTTACCTGTAGTGTAAGTAAGTCGTCAGGGTGAGAGTTGAAGTTTTTAAAGTTACTTTTAAAGTCGTCAAGAGTCTGATTGAGTCTGTTTCGGTTGCGACAGGGAAGTGATCGAAATGCCAACAGCTGCTCAAAAAAAAAAAAAGAAAAAGTTTTGTTTGTTTTAAAACGACAGTGAACCAAGTAAGTCATTATCTTTCAACAAAAATACGTATTTAAACAGTTAACACTGCGTTTGAATTAATTTCTTTTAAATGTGTTAAATCCCCTTAAAAGGCTGTCAGTGGTGAGGAAACTTAATATTAATTTTCGAGATTACCTTAAATGACCCCGCTGACTTTATGTTCAGCTACTTATCATTAATCTCTTTATATCTTAGTTTAAGGATAAATTCAGAGATGTTATTTAGCATTAATATAAAACAATAAGTTATGTACCTTTCAACCAAATAACATTTTAACGAGAGGCTTTTTTTTTTTTTTTTGCTTGCTCCGGTCGTCCTCACAAATTGTAAGTTTCGTTTTGAGCTGTCAAACAATCCACTTCTCCCTCCCAAGAGAACACTACTCGAGATGATACACAGACCTGTTAAAATATATGTTGCGGTAAAAACTTGATCATAGCTAAATGTATGGATCGTCCTGATTAATAAGTGGGGAATTGGTTCAGGAAGGATGATTGATGTTGAGTTTCCTGATGCTTTGAGCACCTCAACAAACTTTCATTCGCCTCCTTAAACTGGGTTGACAGGAGAAATTATTAGAGAAATGAGTGATGGATGTCTAAAAGCCATAACAGGTTATTCTGAAACTAATTGAACTGTTCAATATGACTTGTGATATGTGGAAAAAATATGTAATTTGGGTGAATTGAGCTGGTAATTGAGATAATTAGGTCAAGAGTCAGGAGTCAATTAATGTTGAGTTTTGATGAATTTGGATGAATTTAATACTGTAGCCTATGTATAAAAGGGTTTAAAACCCCTTAATTACTAGTGCATTAATGAATAAATCACTCAAACAATTCCTTAGTACTAGGACTGCCACTAACAATTATTTTCATTATTGATTAATCTGTCAATTATTTTCTCAATTAATCAATTAGTTGTAAAAAGTTGTAAAAGGTGAAAAACAACAATCACATCGGTTCATAACCCAAAGATATTCAGTTTACTTTCATAGAAGACTAAAGAAACCAGGAAATATTCATGTTTAAGAATCTGGAACCAGAAATTTTTGACATTTTTTCTTAAGAAAATAACCTAGAAAGATTATTTGATTATCAATATAGTCGGCGATTAATTCTCTGTTGATTGATTAACCGAGTAATCGTTGCAGCTCTACTTAGATTCATGCCTTCAATTATTAAATCCCTAGAAGTCTACAGCACCACAAAAAAAACATTGTGAATGAAAAGTGTTCTTCTCTTCTTTTGATCCTCGCTGCTGTTGGGTTAAAAAAAACATTAAAATGTGACCTGAGGTTGCCGGCAGAGGAAAAACTGTCGTTACTGAAAACAGAAGGGTTTATTCTGCACTCTAACCACATCTCAGGCTCAGCTTGTCAGGCTCAGCTCTACAATGTCAGATGTGGTCTGACCTTCAGCAAGTTTAAAGTGTTATGTTGCCAACTGCAGGTGTACATATGCACATCTAAATCACCTTAAAGTGGACCCTGCTTCATTTACTTGACTCCCTTTTTGTCAAAATCTGGTTTGAAGAACCTCCTCACCGTACGTATATGTTGCATGTTTAATCAACTTACTGCATAGCAGACCAGTGTGAGAATGGGGTGGGAAGTGGGGGGGAAGGAGGGGCTAATGGGGCCCTGCAGCCAAGCAAAGTTTAAAAAAGCTAAACAAACATGATACAATACATTTATTATGTTCAAAATAGCAGAGTCAGCAATCATGCAATCAATACAGTCTGTATAATAAAGTAACGGTATTTAAAAGAATAGTTTATTGGCAAGAAGATTTGGGAAGAATTGGATGAGGGTCAATTGCGGTGGGATGTTTGGGGTAGAGGAGCAGGACGAAGAGGGTTGATCGCCCTGGGGGACGAACAGGAGCTGGAGGTTGGACGAGGTTGTGTACGGTAGGATGAAAGGGGATGAGGGGAGGGATGAAAGAGGTCAATTGGAGTCGTGACGGGGCTGGAGCCTCTAGGAACCTGAGGGTCAAGACTCAGGGTTGGGGGGAGTGTCTTGATGAGCTCTCTGCTTCATCATCCCCTCAGTGGTTCCTATAATGAAAGAGGGAGAAGGAGGATTACTGAGATGGAAGTATTGACCCTAACATGCATGTCTTTGATGGTGGGAAGAAACCGGAGCACCCGATGGAAACCCACGGGGTTTGGGGGTGGGAGGGTTTTGAGAACTGTGACAAACAAGAGAGAAAAGGGTCAGACACACCTATACAGGTCTACACAGATGATTTGGATTAGTAAGGGAGAGCAGAGTGTTGGACTTGTTCGTGAACTAACATGTTTTTGCATGTTACTGCAAAAGTGTCATGAGGTGTGATGTGCGACAAACTGTGACCTGTTAGTGGTGCTAGATGAAAGGTGACTCGTGGGTCCATGATTGGTGGCAATTGATCCGATATTTGTAAAAATATCTCAACAGACCATCCAAATAGATGACTAAAGCCACTATTTGCTAAAAAAAAAAGTACCTTGTTAAATAAATAAACAGTAAATAAATAAACTACTGTATGTAGGGTTGGATATCGTTTGAATTGTATCGATTCTGATCCTGCTAATTGATTGCGGTTCTTGTTGATTCCCAGTTTCGATTCCAATATGATGAAAAAAAGAGGTCAAATGTTAAGATAACCAAAATATCTTTATTCTTCAAAGCATTTACTTTGACTTTTATTGTTTCATTAAAATAAGTAAATTCAAAGTCTTTTTAACTGAACATTCTGCTTTTGTTTTTAGTACTTTCTGTCTCATCTTTCCCTCAATAATATAGTGTTTTATCACTGTAAAGGCCAATTCATGGACTTGCACGCGGACGCGCATGCGGTTCCATTCATCCTTTTTTTCGGAGGTCCGCGGACACAAACGTCACGTGTACGCAGAAGTAAACAGAGTTGCAGCATGATAACTTCCCATGGCTGTAAAATCCAGTCTGTGAATATTATAAACCGCTATGTAGGGTTTATCTGATCAGACTTTAAACGCAATAATCTGTTTCTCCAACCGGACTTGCTGGATCGTATTTTATTATCTCAGCTGAGGAGTTTCTATACTGAGCCGTGCAACACGAAAAAGTGGGAAAGCGACAGCTCGATGACAACAGGAAACAGTAACTTACATACATAGACGGTGTATCATGGCTTGATATCCCTGACTGTACTGGAAGTGCTAACACCGGCTGATGACACACTCGGGCTAGAAGAGCGACGTCGTGCTAGCTTAAATGTTTGGTCAGAGTGGATGTTCAACCTGACTTATAGCTAATTATCTTCCCACATGCGTTGCACTTAGGCTTGTCGTTTTCTTTCATAAAGTGAAGCCACACTTCAGAGCGTTTACTGTGGTCCAACTTTCTGTCAGCACTGTTGTGATGTTGACCATGCCTGCTCGTATGTAAACAAACCGACATGCTGTTGCGTTAATGCATGACGTAGACAGGTCCTGACAGATATTTAGCGCGTTTACGTACCGATAAGCAGAATCGAAATTACAATTTCTTAATGATTCCTTTGGATTCGGAATTTTGGAACTGGATGTTGTCAATGCCCAACCCTAACTTTATGGCATAGTTACAGATGAATTAATCTGGATTTTATCATAAAATTAAGTAGAGCTGCAACGATGAGTCGATTAATCGATGAGTCGATCGACAGACAATTAATCGGCAACTAGTTTGATACCTGAAAAAAAACATTTTAGTCATTTTTTTTTAGGAAAAATGCCAAATATTTGCTGCAGCTTGTGAGGATTTGAAGCTTTTCTGTGTCATACCTGATGAACTGAATTTTGGGGGGATTTGGACTGCTGTAGATCGGACAAAACAAGACATTTGAAGAGTTACCTTGAGCTCTAAGAGTTGACTGACATTTTATAGACAAAACAATTAATCAATTTATGATGAATGAAAATAATCATTAGTTGCAGCCCTAAAATTAAGTACATTTAAGAAATAAAATGATTGGTTTTATTTTGTTGTGTGTGTGTGTGTTTGTGTGTGTGTGTGTGTGTGTGTGTCCACAGTGTGACAGTGTCTGTTCGTCATTCAGCAGAAGTCTAACATAACTTAATTAGTATGTCTTTGGCTGTCAGAGGTGTTTTACAGATTGTTTTCCTTGCAGGTGGCCTCAGATGGATTGAGCTAAACCTGTAAGACAATGGAGGGAGCTAGACACAGTGGGAGATGGAACAAAAAAGCCTCTTTTAGCACAATACTGCTCCTCATGGTGAGAAAGTCTTGAAGTGCTTCACTAGATATTGTATTTCACTAAGACATTAAAACATAATATTGTTGTTATTGTGATGATATCAATGCAAATTAAATGAAAAAAAGGATATTGTTTTACCAACTTTGTGCATTCTGTGTTGCAGTGCATGTTCGTTCCCACTTTGGTGTCATTACAGAAGACGTGTCCACCTGGGGACTATGACAATGGCAACGGAATATGTTGCAACAAATGCCTTGCAGGTACTGTGTGGCCTCCTGCACACCACACGTGATTAAGAGGAGCGTGCTGGAAATATCACACAGGCAGACTTTCACTTCTATAGTCTTCACCATCTATTCTTGTCATGTTGTCCAGGTTTTAAGCTTTTGGAAGAGTGTCAGGCTGAGGGTCAAAGAAGTAATTGTACGCAGTGTCCCCCTGGACAGTACACGGCCCACGTGAACTTCTTCCGCAACTGTTTCCGTTGCAAACAATGCAAAGGTAGATTGACATGACCTTTTTTTTTTTAAAAGTCATTTTCACTTCTTGAATTTACCCATGTTGCATCAGGTAATGGTTTGCTTTGCTTTCTGTTTCTCTTTTTTCAACTTTTTCCCCACGGCAGCAAAGCATGAACTTGTGGAATCAGAATGTAAAAGCGACTCAAACACTATTTGTCGCTGTGAAGACGGTTTTTATAAAGATCAAATTGACTCAGTAACATCTGAGTGTTTGAAATGTAAACAATGTGGACCTGATGAAATGGAAAAACAAGCATGTAAGTCCTGAGATGTGGCAATGTAATAAATTATAGTCACTTATGTCTAAGTAAAAGTTCCTGCCTGTGATGTATTTTCTTCACTGTAGTCTAAATTGAATTATTCTTGTCGTGCACAGGTACACCAAATAGCAACACTGTGTGTGAATGTAAGGTGAATTACTACAAACTCAACGACAAGTGTGTACCATGCAAGAAGTGAGTATACTACTGGGTGTGGGCTTTGTTCTCAGACTGCGTGTGTGATGTTTTTATTTTAAGTTGTGTTGATGGGGAAGTTGGTTTGTTGAATTGAAACTTGCAGCAAACTTCCTACTTTTTTCAGTCTTTCCATTTGTTGGCAAGAGAAGAGAGAAGTTGCGAAACACTAAAACTGGGTTACTGATGAATGCTGATTTTGTAACATTTAATAAATGAGTGCTTGTTTGTTAAAGCCTCCCTCCACTCCCTCAAATGTGTTTTTCTTATTGTTAATTCAGTTGGATGTTTGAGCTTCACTATTCAGAGTTTGACACTAGAGGGCTGAGTTTAAGGCACGATTTATGACTTCACAACAAGTAGTGGTCCAGTATGCAACATACACAAGTGTTATGTGGAAACTTGAAGCCTCCAGTGCACAAACACTGAGAATTAAACTTTACTTTATTATTTTTATATGTCAGTAAACATGCCTGGAGGGGATCTTTAAATAGACTGTACTGCCTTCTGAGCTTATTTCCCCCAATATATGCCTTGTTTACTGAGGGAGGACCCCTGAACTATCTGAATTAACATTCCCTTTTAGGTCCTATATTATACTGTATATTTATTAAATTTTTTTAGACATTCATTTTATACTACTGTAGATTTGAAACACACTTTGGTTGAAATTTAAATACAAAAATGCAAACAAACTGTCTGTTGTAACTCTCTTATACTAGGCAAAGGAGTTAAATGTCAAAGCTGTTCTTTGTTAGAAATATTGCTCACTTTGGCAGATTTTGAAAAGGGAAGCGAGCTCTGTCAGTGCCCAGAACACATCATTTCAATGAGGAATACCTCCAGTCCAGCAGACAAAGTCATATTTGTCAAAAATAGAAAAAGAGGGGAGCCTAGAGAAACCCACTGTCCATAGATCACATGATCCGTAGCTACACTTTGCATAAACCACGTACAATACAAAGTAATTTCATGATTTATGGTGACTATGAAATGACGTGTCATTTCATAGTCACCATAGTGTTTAGAACTTGCCATTGTCTGAGTCTCAGCCTTTGTGTTAATCAGTTCCTCTTACGATATGCTACTTCCTCCTCAGTGTTGTGAAAGTTTCTCCTTCTTCTCCACAGTTGTACATCTGAGTGCAAAAACCACTGTCTGCCAGTTAAGACTACAACAGGTGAGCCCCTTTATCAGGGATGTGTGAGAAGGTGTGATTTTGGGATTTTTCAGTCCAGCTTTCATTTGAAAGAGTGAACACATCAGTTTATTGTAGGATTTTTACAACCTTATAGTAAATATTGGTGACAAACTCTACTTAGCCATAAATTCTGCTGTTTGTGATTGGAAAAATGCTTGAATATATTGAATTATCTGGCCTTATGAATTATACAAGAATCTGGTGTAATTATGTGGTTTCAAATGATACATACAGAACTACAACTGCACTGATGACAGATGTTGAATAGCAGTCTGATATAAAGGATCAAATGTGGGTTGAACAATCATATGTTCTTGTTTAGCATCAAAAAGGTGACAAGAACAGTCTGTGAAAGAGTTGGTCAGATATTGAGTAACTTCTTCTGGCTTCTTTATAAATGAATGAATGTAATTTAGACTGTTTAAAAACATAATTGCATTTCTAATGTGAATCCATCTTCATGTCTTGTTCCCTATGTGTCCCTCCTGTCCCTTCAGAAGTTCCTAAGAGTGAAAATAGATTTCTTACCAACATAATTGCTGGAGGTGTAACTGTGGCAATAGTATTATTGGCGGTGGCATCTCTCATCACCTACATGATCACAAAATGGCTTACCAAGAAGAAGTTGCAGGAACGCACCTCCCAATCATCTGATGTCTCTTCCCCGGAGTCACTTGAAGTACAGTGATTTAACTGTCTGTGATTACTTTTCTATACTGGATGTACATCTACAGTCAATAACCTTATATCTACCCTTGTCTCATTGCAGGTTCTGGTCCAAAGTGAGGAACCCTCAGAAAAGGGTTTAAAGGCCATTCCCCAAAGCCCTGGGAGTGAGCAGGAGCCGTTCAATCTGCCTGACTGTGTCCCACTAGAAATCAAGAGTGAGTGTATTTGATGATGTGCATGCTCCTGACCAATGGTCCGCTGTGTGTCAGTTCAAACATACAGAAACCTGTTGTGCTAATCCTTTTCTCTTATCCCCTCATCATCATCCCTCCTCCCTACTGTCCGCTCCCTTCTGCAGTCCCTGACCTGATCTACATGGTGCTAGACCTGGTACCTGTGCTGCAGGTGAAGCAGCTGGTGCGTTCTCTCGGTGTGACAGATACAGACATTGAACGGGCAGAGATGGATCACCGGTCCTGCCAGGAGGCTCACTACCAGATGCTAAGGGTGTGGGCAGAGCGAGGGTCACGAGCTGGCGCAGGAGGACGAGGTGGAATGCTGCACCGGCCGTTGATGCTGGAGTTGTTAGATAAACTGAGAAAGATGCACCTGGGACAGGCAGCCGAAGAGCTGGAGACAAAGTACGGCATTCAGTAATCCTGTAATGCATGCCAAGTGGGACAAAAAGCACATAAAGCCAAGTATTGTTCTCCTCAGAGACTCACTCACGGACTGCCTCAGAGTATACCAACGGACACAGTGCCACAACACGCCGTCGCAGCCATCTAATTTCAAAGCCACCAGCATCACTGAGCACTCTACCTCCCCCCTGCCAATCACTCCCTGAGATGATGGGGCCAAACTACTGAGAGCGACGGATCAAATGGTTTAAGGAGGAAGAGTACCGGAAAATGGCATTTTGCACTTATAAATTCAGCCTTTCTGAAGGACTGTTAGCAATGACTGTGTTTTAAATCAAAAAGTAATAGTTCAGCATTCTGGGAAATATGCTTATTCACTTCCTTTCCAAGAGTTAGATGAGAAGATCAATATCACTCTGATGTCTGTACAGTGAATGTAACCAACCAGCAGTTGGTTAGCTAAGCTTAGTATGAAGACTGGAAACTGGAAACTCTACATACATAGTCTAAAGGTAACAAAATCTACCTGCCAGAACCTCTAAAGCTCACCAATTGACCGTAGATTGTAAAAAATATGGACGTAGTCACCGTGACATCACCCATTGGTTTCTGAAGAGCGGGTTTGAACTTCAAAGTGGGTGGCTCCAGCTGTCGCCATCTTGGCAGTGCCTGACTCCGCCTGACTCCCGGCTAATCCAAAATGGGCAAAGAGATGGAGCTGAGGCTGGCCAAATGAAGCCTATTTGCTGAAACAAGCCACCTAGCGGCTAGCGACCTGTCACTCAAAGTGGCCACATCCTTAATTATGCATAACTTTACGGCTTAACAAAATTTAAACGGGTGAGTTATAAAAAAATTCACTCCCCATACAGTTGTCATGAAAGGGGAAATTACCTATACCCAAAACTGCTTTTTGTACCAGGCTGTAAACATGTTTATTTTAGCTGTAAAGTTGGGCATTTTAACATGGTGGTCTATGGGGATTGACTTGCTTCTGGAGCCAGCTTCAAGTGGCCATTTGTGGAAAAGCAGTTTTTGGCACTTGTGCATTAGCTTCATTTTTCAGCTCCGGAGGTTGCCACTTGTAATTGACATGTCATATATATATATATATCGTTTGGTTGATCCAAACAAAAACACAAGCATAAAAACATCAATTTCTGATTTTACTGGAAACTATTTAGAGATAATGAGCTTTAGAGGTGTTGGAAGGTGAATTTTGCTTCCTTCTGACAGAAGTAGGCAAACCTTTATGCTAAGCTAAGCTAACCAGCTGCTTGATCTTCTCATTTAACTCTTGGCGAGAAAGCAAATAGGCTTATTTTTCAAAATATCTAACTAATCCTTTAAGGCTGATAGAGCCTTCATCAAGATGTATTGTTGCTAAATTTTCTTCCTGTATATTGCACAACATGCATGATTTGTGTGTTGCTGTCTGCTGTTGTACGTACTGTGTCTTACACCTTTATCTACTTTGTGTTGAGCAGAACAGCATTGCATTTACTCTATTATTTGTTAGGCCAACTAAGCCACTGCTCTTGCTCTTGACTATTGTCACCAATGACACTGTTGGAAACTGATTTTTCAACATTTTCATGAATTTTCTCATAGGGAAATGCAAAATTAAATGCTGACTATTCAGCATGGGCTATAAAGTTAATTGATGAAGTTGTAATAGACAGTGGCTGTTTGTAATTATAGTCCCCTAATTAAATTGTTATAGAAACAATAAGAAAGCTAGTGAAGTGTGTTGTTTCTACTTAATGTAGACCAGACCCCTGACACATCTCGTTGGCTTTTCACAGCCCCATTAGCATTCTTTAAAGCCCCATCATACAGTAGAAGCATTATTCAGGACTGTCAGAGAAAATGGGACACGCCTTGTCTCAGTCTGTTTCAGTCAAACAACCTTGAGAATACCAGTCTCAGCCTGTAGATTCAGATATGAATCAGTCACATCGGGACAGACTGAAGCAGTGTCATTCCAAAGCACTTTGTATGAAAATGTAATATATTTTATTTGTTACACCATTTAATGTGAGAACAATAAATGTCGAACAAATGTTTCTCTACTGCAAAAACAATAATAAAAAAATATATATGTATCTTTATGTGTGTATCTGAATTGTGCATAAATCTGTCTAGAGGCTCCAGACAGCTGTCACAAACAGACTATAGGAATGCATGTTGGGGTGTGTGGATACAGTAGAAATGTGTGAGTGTTAATGAGGATATAATCGTGTATTTATCTTCAGGCATGTTGCCAGTCTACATTCCAACTTGAAGCTTTAAATATTTTGGCACATTTGTAATTACCTCTTTCCTTCATGTAGATTCACCTGTCAAGTACTTGTCTTTTTTTTTTTTTTTAACCCCTTTTTTAGTCTCTCCCGTACTTACATTCATTGTCCTTATCAACTTCCCCATAACTCACTTCTTCCTACCTGCTCTGTTTTCCATCCCACGACATGATTAAACATATTCTCACGGTTGATTTCGCATCAATGACTGCCTCTCTCTGTTATGTAATGGACAAAAACAACTGCTGCTTTGCTATGTGAAGACATAAGACTCCCTTCGCCTATAAAATATTATTTCCTCCCGTTTGCTCATGGTAATCAATAACCCTGATTGATGAGAAACAACAATAGATCATCCTGGAGGGGATCAGTCACCACCTCCGCCCCTCTAAGCACTTTTAACTGTAACACATTAACCAGCCCTGAGCACTGATTTGTTGGCTGCAGAATCCAGTTGTTCTCGTCGGGCCAGTTGCAGAGGGCAGGGGCACAGGTGAAAGGAAGAGAGGGAGGGACCGAGCCAGGCAGAGAGAAGGAGGAGAAAGCTAACAGAAACCAAAGATGACTGTGTGAAACAAAATGGATCCAACCAAGCCCAGGTAAAGTCTATCATTTTATCTATTAAACGGATAGCTGGTAGTGTAAGAAGGTGAGCGTGTTCAGTATTTCAGAGCAGCATTTTGCTTCATGTCTTCACTATAATAAGTCATCCTCAGATTAAAGCTGCTGTGTGGATTCATAGACTGTACTGTAGTATTTGATTTGTTGAGTCACTGAAGCTATAAAACTACCAGAAAGACTGTTTTTATAGACCTGTTATCGATCTGTGAATGGTTCAAAGTATTACTATTCCAGTATAATCTCCTTTCAGACATCTTTAGTGTGTTACTGTGGGACACAGACAGTGATTGTAAACAGGTACGACACTGTGATGAAAGCACTTGCGTCAGACTTTGATGTTTGACAGTATAGCATGAGCGGATTAGTGCGGCATACCTGTCTGCAGTATGTTTGCTCTTGTGAGTGTCTTTGCTTTTACAGTAACTTCTAAAAAACGTGTAAATATGATTGTGGCTACAAGTAAAAGCAGTAATCCTGCACTTCACCTATTATATAGCATGAACCCTGCTATTTTTTAAGAAAAAGCAGTGACTCAGCAGTGTGTGAAAATGTCTTCTCAGATGGCTGCAGGCCATGAAATGTTTCACTGAGATACAGTAACTCCCTGAGAAGGGAGACACATTCTTCGCTGTAATGTAAAACTGCAGCGGGACATGCTGCAAGTTGGGATGTCAGGGTTGTGTGAACTAAAGTCAGGTGAGTTGCAGAGTTACTCTGCGACCCACACAGCGGTGTAACTGGAGCTGTGGCTATGTGAAACTATCCGTGTCCATTTAAAATGAACTTCACTGTCTGTAGGATGCAACTGTGATTATTTCTACTGCTTTGACTGCCTACCTGACTGACACCTCACGGTACTGAGGGTATACAGTTTATAGAGAAAACCACGAGTCAGTGAGACAAATATAAGGGCCCTAAATGACAATATTTAATCTTTAATCAGTGTTTCCAAGTCTGCACAAGAGGTTGCAAGAGAAAGCTGAGGGGTCACAAGGCAGAGTAAGAAAGCAGAAAATATAATAAATATTAAAAATATAATTTCAGCTACACATCTTTTTTCAATTACTGGATGACTGTAGCTCTTCAGCAAGGGGGGAAATTTGGTTGGACTGTTGCAATCGGACGTCACAAGCAGACATTTCTTAATTATTAGGTTTTCAGGTTTCTCAAACCACACTGTCTTACACCATAGAATAAATCCATTGTTTATAATAATTCAGCTTTTACTCTTTTGTTGCCAACTGTATTTGCTAATTAATAAAGCTTTGACACTGAAAAGGAAGTAAAGTAAGTAGAAAGTAAACCTTTTAAAATGTCCTTGATTCACTATGCGACTCTTTTAAAGCATTTCCTTGTCGGAAACTGTTCTCCTGTGTGCCCTCACACACCTAGTTTGGGCAATGAGTAACTCATTGTGCTTATCCTCAGCCTTTCCTCAAAAGCACCACATGTGAACAACAGTGGGGGAAATGAATCACCAATGGAAGAGGCATCAGTGCAGTGGCGAGACAGCGGGGACGGGGAAACCAGAGTGGCAGATGTGGGTGATGTGACAACAACAGCTGCAGAGATAAATCTCCACCACAGGGGGTCAGCAGAGAAACACAAATTCAATACGCTTGGATATCAGGCAAGTGAAGGGTGGTGGCAGCTTCCTGTGTAAATATTACCAGTGGTGGAAAGTAAAGTTATTACTTTGCTGCACTTTAATACAGTTTTGAGGTACTTTTACTTTTCTTCGGTATTCAGTTTTACGCTGTTTTATACTTCTACCCCACTACATCTATCTGACACCTTTATGTACTATTTATTTTGCATGTTTTGCATATTATTGAGCTTCTAAAACACGATGCATAGTTCAGTGAAAAAAAACCTCCTTTTCATCAAGTCCTTTAAGTTTGGAGCTGAACTCTATTTTCTCATAAAATGTGAAGAAGCTGCCATTGTAGTAGGAATATTTCCTACTAAACCCAAATCCACTTGTTTCCAGAATTTTCTAAAATTCTCAACTTTTTCATCACTTTTGTGCAGCATTGTTGCCTCATTCTTTCTTGTTTCAAGATACAGATTCTACGACATATTTTTAAAACGCTGATTTAAATTAAAAACAGGTTGAAATACTTTCACTGCACTACAAAATAAGCTTTTAGGACTCAATTATAGACACAAATATCATTTTAAGATTGAGGTTTTTGCAGATTAAACATTTAAACACCATTAAACACCAATATAAAAATGCTGCTCACACAAGAAAGTGTGATAGTGATAATGTAATGTATTATTGTGATACACCATGAAAGATGGCATTCTGCATAACAAGTATGTCAACTTGTTAGTTTCAGTTCTTTTTGTAAATAACACCTCTGTACTTTCAATTATGTAAGAGTTTAAATGTCGGATTTTTACTTGTGATTGAAGTTAAAGATCTGAACGCTTTTTTCACACCTGGATGTTACTCATCTCACGGTGCCAACTGTTAAAAATTATTTGGAAGTTCAGATGAAATGTCAGAGGCACTGAATACTGCGTTTAACAAATAAGCATAGTGTAGATTCATGTATTGCTCAGTTCCTTATCCTTATCTCATGAATGTTTGTTGATATAATCTTTGAAATCTTGAAATGTGATTCTCTGTTATGCCCACGTGAAATGCACAATGTCAAATACACAAACATCTGATTGCATTTTCCGACTCCAGCGGCGGACCAAGCAGAAGGTTGTGACTGACTTTGCAACAGTGACTAAAGGAGCATCTGCAGGATCCAAAAACAGAGCTGCACTGAGACAAGTCTTGTTCAGCCAAGGAGCATCTGACAAGAACCCGGCGTCTGAGGTATTACGTTGTCTCCAGCTCATCACAGTACATGGTGACACACTTAGACACAGATACAGACTTGCTCTAACCACCCACTTTATCTACTGAAACAACTGAAGCAGTACTTATTCTGGTCTGTTGGTACACTAGATGTTACATCTGACCACAAGTATTCACAACAACTATTAATCATCACTTCTAAGGAATTGCAGATTTGTCATGACACCATTTGCATGTTCTGTCATCCTGACCTCTGTGTTTTGTGCTCTTATCCTTCTACCTTTTTGTTTTTGCCCTTGATGTCTTTTTCCAATGCATCAGGAGCGGGGTCAGCTGGATGTGCTGAAGCAGGATTTGGAGGCCTACGGTGTGCCAGTCAGTCTAAAGTGGAGGTGGAAGGAGGAAAGTCAGGGAACCACACTGGAGAAAAACTGGACAGATATAGTGCACTCTCATTCAGTACGGGCCTTTAAATGACTCTCCAGCTCTTATGGAAAATCAGTTTGCATGTTTTGAAAGCATCCCAGTAACTGTGTCCTTCTTCTTCTCTTTCCTTTGTCCTCCTCTGTCTTGGTTTCACTGCCAGACAATGTCTAAGATTCAGAGACACCAACAGGAGGCACTGTGGGAGTTTGTCCACACTGAACTCACCTACATCAATAAGCTAATTATCATTAAAGACGTACGATGTCACTCTGTCGTCATCATCTTTCATTAAAATACAAAACTTATTTTTATTTGAGGGGGGATTTTCCACATCATGTTTAACAAAGCTCTGTCTGCTTCTCGTAGCTGGTCATTGCAGCTCTTCTCAACCTGCACCAGCGTGGATTTCTTCTGGAGGTCAGTCTAGACTGGAAATAAACAAACCTGCTGCACAACTGACATACACTGCAGGCCTGTTTTCCACTGTTCTGCATAACATTGACATATATTGGCTGACACAATACGAACATCCGCTCTAGCTGTTAGAGAATACAAGTGGAAAATGTAGCACAAAAGATTTCCACTGAGAAAATGGAAAATGTCACACCAAAGCAAAGGAGCTCATCTTTAACACATATCTTTTTTTGTTTTTGTTTTGACTTCCTCTTGTACCAGGTGACACCCGAGCTACTTTTCTCCAACCTCCCCTCTATCCTCAGTGCACACCAGCTGTTCTGGCAGGAGGTGATTTATCCCATGTTACAAGAAGTCCGGACCACAGGCATGCCATTTGACCCCATGAGGTTAGAGGCTGGTTGCCTGCAGGTAAGAGCTCGCTGTCTGCAAAATGCACTTCAAACACATTCGTAGGTGTTTGTCTGTCTGTCAGTGGTGGGAAAAAAAAACAAGTACTTTAACTCAAGTATTATACAGTGCTGTGTATGCTGTTTTATACTTCTAATCCACAACATTTCAGTGGGACATATTGTGCTTTTTACTTCACTACATTCATCTGATAGTTATTGTTTCTTGCAGATTAATTTTTTTCCAGAAAATTTTATTTTCAGAAAATGTTTTGAGAACATAAAATGCTAAATTGCAGATGAGTTGCATAAATTTACTAATAAACTTTCCCTGCATGATGAATCCCGGCTTTTTAATGATTACCTTCATGGTATTTCTGCCTTATTTGACATTGATGAGGCTCACAGAAGAGATAGCACAAAGAACTGGAATAATATTCAACAATGGTTATGAGGCAGATACCAATGATGTGCATTATTTATGTGCAGTAAAGGCTGTTCCCACAGACACAATAAACACTTTAAATGATTCAAGGATGAGGACAATTTGCTTTAATGCTAAATATAGTTGCTAAGTGGTCATAAATTAGTTAACTCATTGTACTAGATAAAAGAAGATATCCATGTATAATGTGGTTTAAGATTATGCAATGGACCTTGTAATGGCCATACTGGTAACCCTGTTTTTTATAAATTATGTTGATATACACCAAAATATCCGATCTTGCAGAACCATATCTGCTAGCTGCTTACATGTTAATGCATCAGTAATAATAATCAGATAATGTGATATATGATGATATAATACTGTCTCATTAATTAGATCTTTTAATTTTGATCCATTTCACTGATAACACTTATGCACTTTTACATAAGTCAAATTTTTAATGCAGGTCTTAATAGATTATTTTCCACATTATCATATGTTCATCTATGTCTTTTTGTCCTCAGTTCCACAAGCGCTTCTCTTCATATCTGCATTACTGTTGGGAAGAGGAAAACAATCTTGAGTTCACACGCAGACAGATGGAGAGCAACCCACATTTCCTCGCTTACGTCCAGGTACAATGAGAAGCAGACATCCATATGCACAAGAAGCACACCCGCAAACACAAAGGCGTATGCATGTGAAGATGAAAGTTTGCACACATACTCTCAAATTACCACTCCCACACTTAGCCCATTATTACCACCGACTGCACCTGAATGGAATTCAATGTCATAACTAACTGTTTTGTTCTTAATAGTGGCTCTGTGTGGTTTGTGATGTTTTCATAACTTGTGGGCGAGGTGTCATAGCTGCTTCCTGACGGGCAACCACTTCTTCACACCAACGTCTTCTCCAAATGATTCAGCTTTAACAGCGTTTTAAAGGATTTCTAGTTCACTAAACTGACTGCAGGACATTTATGGGAATAGTGCACAGCACGACAAGCATGCCCTGCAGAACTTCTGAAACAGTTACACAATGCCTGGAAAACTAAATCAAACCACATCAAGTTTATTTATAAAGCACATTTAAAAAAACAACCAGGGTTGACAAAAGTTCTGTACAATAAAATAACAAAAATAACATGGTAACAGCAAAAAAGGAGAGGAGATAACATAACAATACTATCCCATAAGCATACACAAATAAATAAGTAAAGGAACAGTTGGAAAAAACAGAAGAATAGAAAGTGAAACATAAAACCTTAAGGGAACTCAAAGGTCTGAGAAAACATGTGAGTGTTAAGTTAACTTAAGACCTCCGTAAACTAAACATAGAAATGTTTTTGCTGCACAACATAAAGTGGTCCCCTGTCTATAGAGCCAAGTACAGATACTGTACTGTATATGCAACAGTTGCTTTTTCATTTATGTCATATGCATGCTTGTTAACCTGAGTGGGAAGTGATATTTTTTCAGATAAAGACAGATTTAGCAGGAAATGGTAGTGGGTGTTAAAGGGTCTACTTGCCTCATCGTACGCATCACACGAAACAAAAACATTCCACAGAGCCCCCCGTGATACTTCTTGTTTTTGTTTTGTGTGACGTAGTTTGATTTGTCTTTGTTTTGATCAGTCAGTCTTCTGTCACCTTTCTGATACTGTGGGGGGAAGTACAGATCTTTCTAGAAACCAACCATCTTGTAAATCAGGATAAGTCACAGTTGTCATTGGTAACTTTTCTATTAAAGGTTTCATTCTAGCTCATTTCTGGAAAGACATGTTAGTGTTGAGGTTTTATGCTTTTAAAAGCATAAATTAACAAAATTTAAAAAAAAAAAAAAGATTATATCATTCATGGTTTCAAGATACTATTTAATAAAAATACTCTTCATTTAAAAAGTATTTAGTTGAGACAATATTCTTGTGTTTTTGTCCCATCCAGTGGGTAGAGACTCACCCTCAGTGTGAGCGGATGCGGCTCGGGGACATGCAGGCCAAACCCCATCAGAGGATCACAAAATACCCCCTGCTGCTTAAGGCTGTGCTCAAAACCACCCAGAACCCTCATGTACAGCACACACTCAGAGGCATGGTGAGACATTTTGAAGCATAATCGTCTTACTTGACTAATTTAGCACAAATAACATGTGCTTTACAGTGCAGTCTCCTAGTACTCATGCTAACGCTCTTTCCTCCTGGTCCTGTCCAGTTATCCAGCATAAACAGTTTTTTGGAGAGTATCAATGACTACTTAAGGCTAAAGGATGAGGAGCTCGCTCTCTCCATCTCTGCTCAGAGGGTGGAGAGATACGAGGTGGAGGGAATAAATGAAGAAATTGACAAGGTGAGAAAATGCCTTTTAGATTGTCCCTCACAAACTCAGATGAGATATTTTGTGTGAATGTATTGGAGTCAAAAAAATATATAAAATATAAGAATATTCTCTGCACTGTAGATCATTTAAATGTTATTAAGCCAAGCTTGAGGTCAAAAAGATCGTCAATGGAGGCAAAGCACACGTTGCACATGTAAAATAACCATGAACATTAGCATTTATCACACTGCGTAGGTATTTTACTGTTAGAAAAAGATCAGTAGTGAAACTGTGTCTGTCAACAATTCATTGTATTGTACGGCCTAAAATGTTGCAGAGGAGACAGGATGTGAGAGATCATTCAGGATGTAAGGCAATGTAATAAAACACTGTAAAACACGGGATTCTGCCTAAATATAATTATATTCTATCTTTTGCTCCTGGTTTATTCTTCCTAACATATATCTTTGACAGCATGTCCGAGAGATCTGCCAGTTTGACCTAACATGCCCCATCGGAGGGGTTGGTCCTGGAGTCGTGCGTAAGCTGCTGCTAGAGGAGAACTTGAAGATTCGGGGTAGAAAAGACAGCAAGGTGAGCAGAGCTGGTGTGCTCAATTATTGTACATTTGTCTCCTTAGGTTGTCCCTCCACTACTTTTTTGACTTTGTCGTGTTTTTCTCACACATGATGTGATGCAGCTGGAGGTGGTGGCTCTACTTTTCTCAGATGTGCTTTTAATGACAAAAGTGCAGAAGAAAGGAGAGCGACTGAAGGTGGTTCGACCCCCTCTGGCCCTGGACAGAGTGTATTGCATAGCACTGAAAGACAGCAGTGAGTAGCTTTTTCTTGAAGACAAGATGCCAGACAGTTGGATTCTGTGCAGATATAGTATGGATCCCTAAATCTTTCCTCCTCATCTTTCAGGTTCATTTGTTCTTGTGGAGGTAGGCGAGCTTCAGTGCGCTATGAATGTCTACATATTTGCAGCCAGCACCTCAGAGAGCTGCTCCACATGGGTCTCCACAATTCACCAAGCAAAGGTAAAAACTGACACTTCTGACGAAGTCTTCCAAATTGACAATAGTCTTGTGGTTAAATTTGCAGCTACACTGGTGGCATCGCTCCAAGGATGGCAATGTCAGTCTGTCCGTCAGTCTGTCCATCCACCACTTTTTCTAGACTGAAATATGCCCACTGACTTTAGTGATTTTGAGACTTTTCCACTAGCGCCACCAGCAGGTCAAAGTTTTTACTTATTCAGTGAAAGGTCAGGTGAAGAGGTCATTTTTCATTCAGAGTGAACACACCTATTAAACAGGATGACTTAATAACTTTGGTGATCCTTTAACTTTTCATCTAGCGCCACATCAGGTCAAAATTTCAAACTGTCCAATACAGCCTCAGCTGCGCATTGTGTTTAGAGCTAATAGCACATGTTAGCGTTCTTACATGCTAAGGTTTGAAATGGTAAACATTATGCCTTCTAGACACCGTCATTGAAAGCATGTTAACATGTTGACATTAGTGTTTAGCTCAAAGCACAGCGATGCCTCACAGAGCTGCAAGTTTGGCTGTTTACTCATAGTCTTTTTGTTGTCATTGCTGAACGTTGATTCATCTTGTCTCTGTTATGTTGTCAGGAAACACTGAGGAACCTGAGAGAGACGGAGAGCAACAGACAACTGGAGAACTGGAAAATCCAGCAGCTGGAGGACAGACCAGTTATAGAGGCCAAGACATTTGATATGGAGACAATAACATCGTTTCTAACCGGAGAGAATGAGACTTTTGTGGATGAATTTACTGACGAACTCATCATACCCCAGTCAATAAATGGGACGTTGGCATCTAAAGAAGTAGAGGAACAGTATCAATCTCAAGACAATGTGGGCATTCATACTGGATTAGCTTTTTGGCAATCACAGCCCAATGCCAATCACCATAAAGCACTACGTAAGAGCTTTGCTGTTGGGCAACAAACAGTCAAAGGGCATGACTCGATAGAAATGGGAGTGAGAGAAGAACAAGCTGGGATCCATACAGAGGAAGAAGAGAAAATGTTTCTGACGACAAAGGAGCAATGGGTGACCCCTAACCACAGAGCTCAGTCTGCACCTAATCTAGATGATCATTTCATTTCTAGTACTGCAGTGGATCCAGTACGACACAGCACCATTGGACCACATGCTTTCTTAACAGGTGAATATCCAGATATTGACTATCCAATAGACGAACCCAACACTTTACACCTTCCTGTCCCACCAACAACATCCAGGGCAGGGCATGAGTTTTTAAGAGTACCAGGAGACAGAGGGACATCAACAAGGAGGGACTCAAACTCCCAGTCCATTAACCAGTACACCATGAGAAATTCCAGCTACATCCAGTCTGGAGACATGGAGACATTTTCAGAGGCTTGGGGCTTCTCCAAAAATCTGAAGTCACCAAGGTTACGAAGGAGGAGACCAGTCAGCACCTATCAGGGCCTGTCTACTCAGATGTCAAGACAGTTGTTGCAGGACTCAGGACAGGCGTCAAACAACAACTTGTCCTCCAACTCTGACTCTGACTGCAACCTGAATATAAAGAGGAACCCTGTTTCCTCTGCCAAGAGCTCAGACTCACAGAGGGTGCTAAAGCTGGGGTCCCTGAGGCCGAATCAAGGGATGTTTTGGAATGTGCATGACAGGGACTCCCCAGACCCCCAAACCTTATCTGAACCTGAGCTGCTGGATCTTAACGTCCACAATGAAAGGCCCAAAATGAAAACACAGAGGAGTTCCTCCATCCCTAACATCATCATTCAAGAAGGGCATAAATTTTTTCTGCCCTCTAGTAGCCTCTACACGTTGCCCCAAGCTGAGGACACACATTTTCCCATCTCACCACATAATCCAAACGGGCACCCCTCACCTCTGGAGGGTCTTTTGGAAAGAGCCAAGGACAGACTGAAGGACCGAGATGGCTTAAAAAGGGACCGAAATTTGAAAATGGCCAATTTCAGGTCACGATATCCTTCTCCTTCTCCTTCCTTCTCCACCACACCTTCACCGTCACCGTCACCCAGTGATGGAGACAGAGACACGGAGTGGGAAGAGGAGGTGGAGCTGATGAGACACAGAGCCCTCACGGTGAGCAAAGGATGGAAGGAGCAGCTGGTGGATGGAGATGACGATGACAAGAGGAACAGGTTAGAAAGACAAACTGTTCTTTATTTTCATGTCTTATCAAACAGTTTTAACATGTCTAAGAAATGTATGGATTTTAATTTGAGAGATGATAGATAGATAACTGGTGTGGTTGTCCTTGCAAGGTAAAAAGTACACAACTCAGACACGTCACAACAGTTGACATATAAAAGACATTAGGGATGCACGATAATCAGGATCGGCCAATAAAAGCTTTAAAATGAAATATCGCCATTGGTCCGAAATGAACATTTCTGCTGATGTGACAGTCTGATTTGTCGTCTTCTCCTCTGCCACCTGGCTGTGCTTCCCTCCGTGGACTGTTTCTCCCTGATGGTCCCGGTGTTTCCTCCGCAGGCTCCACTTCACTCAGCTGCCCGACAGACCCGGTGCTTCTCAGTCCCGGCATTAATGATTATGATAATGATTGATTGATTGATTAAAGTAAAATTAATAAGGCTTTTAGGAGCCAGCTGCCGTCATTACGAGAAACCACGATGCATTCATTCAGCTGAAAGCTGCCGGTTAACACGGTCACTGGTTAAACTAAAACACCTGTGACATTGTTAGAGCCCTGGACTTCATCTTGAGTAAAACCAAGAGGAAGACGCTTTAAAGGTAGGAAAATAACGGCGTTTGGCAACCAATGTATTAGATGCATTACCGCCACCCTGTGCTTCGGCGTGTGAACCAGAGATTAAATCCAACCCAATAATCCTGTCAGTCTAATAAACTCAAAGAAAACTCTACTGCTCGACCCACTTGGCAGATTCATTAAAATTTTAATGCTGAGCTCCTGAATTCCAGTCTTCCTAAGTTCTTCCCTCATATATTGTCTTTCTTGATCATACTTAGTACAATCTATGATTGCATGTATAATAGTCTCCTCAGCCAGGTGGAAAAAAAATGTGTGCATATATCAGTATCGGCATCGGCAATCTGCAAAAATGAGATGGAAAATATATCTGATATTGGCAAAAAAAAATCCAATATCGCGCATCCCTAAAAGACATAATACATTAACATAATAGTACATAATACATTTATAATACCAACACAAACAGAAAAAATACATTTCAAAGGAGGCAATAGCATAGCTCAAGAGCCTGTCTAACCAGGCAGTTAAAAAGTGAAACAATAAATACAGTTGATCAATAATAAAAGGCCAATCATTAATCAAGTGGTGCACATAAGAATTAGATTACTAAAACAGGCGATATACAGTACTGTGCAAAATATTTACTAAAAGTGAAGTGAATACGCTTTGAAATAATAATGCCATGAATAGTTTTTATTTATCAATTAACTTCATACAAAGTTCAGTAAACAGAAAAAACAAAATGAAATCAATATTTGGTGTGGCAACGCTTCGTCTTTAAAATAGCACCAGTTCTCCTTGGTGCATCTGCACACAGTTTTTCAAGGTACTTGGCAGGTAAGTTGTTCCTGCATCTTGGAGAACTTGCCACAGTTCTTCGGTTGTTTTAGGCGTCTCAGTATCTCCTGTCTCTTCATATAATCTCACATTGACTCAATTATGTTAAGATAAGGGCTCGGCGGAGGCCACACCACCTGTTGCAGGACTCCTCGTTCTTCTTTTGGCTGAAGATAGTTCTTTATGACTCTGGCTATGTGTTTGGGCTCGTTGTCATGCTGCAGAAAAAATTTGAGACCGATCAAACACCTCCTTGATGGTCTTGCATTATGAATAATGCCTAAAACTTTTGCACAGTACCATGTATGAAGATATTTTTTAAATGATGTCCAAAATACATCCAATATCAGAGAAAACGTGCAAATATCACAGTTGACATGTGACTGAAGAGTCACTTGTTCCAATTCGACCGTGCCTTCAGCAGTTGATCTAAATCTTTGTACGACTGAACAGACACATGCGTGAGCTTTGAAAGCCACAGTTTTGCATGTAGATGAAGCCCCAGTTTTAGAAACATGGTAGACGGAGACTTAACCATTTGTATATGTATTTAAGGGTGGAGCCAAAATTTCTACCGTTACTGATGTAATACATGTACTTGCCGGTTACGTGACATGCACAATATACAAGATTGACAATGCAGTCAAAGTATATTTGATGATTTTCTTTTCCATCATAATAAGCATATCCTTATTAATAATGTACTTTTTCTAAATAGTGCTTACATTTGCGGTTTTGCTTAATCAGGACATATATTTCTAAGCTGTCAAGTCTCTACTATTGAAATGAGTTGAGTAGGCTGGTAATGGACAGGTTGTTCTGTCAGAATGGAAACTTGAAATTACCCGATGTTTTTCATGCTTCTCACCACAAAGAATGTGTTAAGTCACAATTTGCATTTTGAATGTATTTCATATCTCAAAAAACATTTGCAAAAAGCTCTTTATATGTATATATATATATATATATATATATTTGAAAACAAACTTAAAAGAGAGAGTTATGCTGTCTGTTTCAGCCTCCAGTTCAATCTCATTCTCAATTTCAAACTTTTATTAAATAGCTAATTTCATTTCTTTCTTATTGTTAGTGCACTATAGAGTATATTTATTGAGTATGAACTGAAACTCTTCGTTTTTTAAATTTTTTTCATGATATCCAATGGTTTTGCATTTTTGAACACCATGCAAAACTGTATTAATTACTATTACTATTGTGCCAGTACTACTTAGAGGTATTTTATGGCAAGATGTAAAGGCTTCATAAACAGTTTTTAGTCCATCTATTTATAATAACAAAATCTGAAATGCATCATCCATCTTGAGGCAGATATTGAAGGAAGAGACACTATACTGGACACACAATATTCATTAGTGGGGGAACTAACGGCACAGTAAATGTTAAAGAATAATCAGTTATGACTTCTCTCTCTTTCTTTAGTGTTGTCTTTACAAATGGTGTAAATGTGGACTGGTCAGGCTGGTGCTTTGATGATGATGAAGTCATGGATCATTTACACCCTGGAAGCGAAGGACTTCTGGAGGGCATCAGCCGATCTTTGGCCTTTTGGGATATCCACGGATTTTCAGAGCAAGAAGACGGGGAGTGTAGTCAGGTGTAGCTCTGAAGGTTCCTGTAGTCACTGACTGGATCCAAAACTACACTGTCAGTCAACAATCTGAGATCACAGACAGTCGCATTAATGTTGTTTAATTTGGAGGACTTGTTGGAAAATTCAGACTATGAATGTGAACTGCAGAGGGACAAATTAGGATTTTTGATGGAAAGCTAAAGCTTACAAAAGCAGAGAAGAACTTTTGCCAACAGAATAAACAAACGTCTTTGTATAGATATTTTGGGAAGAAGTAGACAGCTGGCTTGTTAAACCACAAATATCTTTAATCTGAATTTATAGCCACTGATCTGTAATTATGGATGAGTGTGTAAAATTATGTGTACATATTATAATACATATTATTAGTGTTTTGTGTAAATATAATGACTTTTTTTATGAAATACTGTATATTTTATTTATATGCTAATCATTTTTTGTAATTTAGTAACAACTCTCCCTCTCGCTGCATAGAGGGTTTCAGATTGTATATAATGTAATCAATAAAACCAAATTTATTTCTGTTAAATGTACTGCATTTTTTTTTATTTTTAAAACACTTTATTCTCAGTATGTACACAAGCAAATACATTCTCACATTGAACAAAACAGTTACAACAGAAATAACAGGATATATATATATATACAACATTTTAAATTCTTGAAACAACAACAGGACTGCTACAACGTCTGCTCTGAATATACTGTATTTATAAAAACCTGTGCAAAACAACTCCCAACTTATTGCAGGCTTGAAGAAAACACATCTCACTTGGGACAGTGAATACTTTCTTGCAATGCCTTTTCTTTAACATGTCTTTACTCTTTCACGTGGCTCCTCTCTCTCTCCTCACGCTCATTGGAGATGGTGTGAACAATCGTCTCCAGCGCAGGGTACTGAAAGATCCTTTTCCTCTGTGGATAAAAAAACCGAAAAGTTATTAAAATGAGCGACACAGTAAATGATGAATTAATTTACGCATATATGTCGCTCAATTTTCATTTTTGCATTAATTTCTTTATTCTTATTTTTAATACCGATCTTCCATGTAACATGAGAAATCAGTTAATTAGATTTGGTCATTTCTTTCAGATGAAACTCATGCAAAGCGTTCTTTAGAATCAAGTGACTTATCTTGAAACAAAGACAATAATCTCCCTCATTTCAAGATTTTACATCTTGCATGGAAAAAAAAATATTAGTAAGAAATTTAGAAACTGAAATAATCCCATAAAACAGTTTTTTCTTTTTCCTCTTTTCCCCCCAAAAAATCTGAGTCTTAGTTTTTGAACTATGGTAATATTTGCGGTGCTGTGAACTACAGATTCTTACCCTTTGGTGGTTTTTGTACATCTGAGCCAGAATCAGCAGCAGAACAACGAGCAGGATGCTGAGACCGACCACTGCTGTGGTGTTGTGTGAGAGACCTGCTGATTTTTTTCCACTCAAACCACCTGTGGCAAAAAACCAGACGACCACAAAAAGACCACAAAAAAAGTCAGACGAAGGCTTATTTTGCATGTACATGTATCCCTGAGTGTTTTTGCTGCCGATATGATGGTATATTTTGACAGCATTAATTTGTGACATTATCACACAGCATTAATAGAAAAAATAGGAGAGAACTTACTCATCAGTTGAACGTTGTATGTTACGTTTCCCAAAATGCCTTCTTTCCCATAGAAACGACATGCCCATTCGCCCCAGTTCTCATCTGACACCTTGCCAATGCTAAGAGTCTTTCCATTCTGGATGGACTCAACTGACTGGGTGCCATTGAGGTCATAGGTCACATGAACCCACTCATACTCGGTGACTTCGCTTTCGTCGGTCAGTTGGCAGGTCAGCGTCATTGAGGCTTTTTTCTTTGATGGGGTTGTGCTGTCAACTGATAGAAAACAAGAAAATGTAATTAAATGTTTATGGCAAAAAATAAAAATTTGATTTTCACACAAACATAAACTGAAACATCATGAGCTTACTTTTGGCAACAACGAGCTGCATATATCGAGTCAGTCTTTGTTCTCCGATGGTCCCAGAGCATCTGTATTTGCCCTCATCCCCAAACCCAACCTCTTCCACACTGGCAGACCTGTCCCAGGGCACCTGAGAGGACAGGAAGGATTGGGAGAAGGAGGGAGGAAGGTGGTCGGGGGCAGGATTAAAAAGATAGCTGGCTTTCAGTTTCTCCCAGAGTGGTTCTGAGGCATTTAAACCAGGGCTGAACACACAGGGGAGTGTGACTGCAGACCCCATGGCAGCATACACCTTTTTGTTGTCTTTGGGTGGTTGGATGATTCCTGTGAGAGAAAGAGGAGAGTTTAAGATACATATTTAAACCAAAAGCTCCACATCTTACAACAATTCAACCATCTAAATTTCCTTTTCTGAATATCTCACCTTTAACAGACAGAGATGCTGAAGCTCGCCCCTCTTTGCCCTTAGAGTACACAACACAAGTCCAGTTTCCTGTCAGTTTCATCGTTGCCTTTTCCTTCACAACATTTTTAGGGATGACTACTCTTTGTGAGGTGATGCGAGTCTGAGACACAAATGGGCTGTTGTTCAATTTCCACTGCACGCTGTCTTCCGAAGGCCCAGGAGTCACATTACAGGTGATTGTAACATCGCTCCCTGTAGTGGGAACCGCTGGGGAGACCGATACTGTGGAGGATGAAGGCGAGGATGAGATTACTGACATTCAATAGACCCACAGTTCATAGATATGTTTGTACAACATTTTTTAAAATTCTTTATCAATTGTTAAAATCTGCTTTTATTTGAAATCAAAATATTCTCAATCAGGACATTTATTTGAAGAAATGTCTATCCGGTCAAACATTAAATCTCAATATACACTGAATAGTACAAGTCTAACACCAGCACATCATCCAAATTTGATCAAATTACTATGAGTCTTTACATGCTTGATCAACATTCAATCAATATCCTATTAAGTTGAATCGTGTCCACTGATTTAGCAAATTAAGTTGCTACAGTGCAGTGAACAAACTCACTATAGACATTAAAACTTCTGGGATTGTAAGGCTGTGTATAAGTTGTTTCTTACCTTTGATGACTCTAAGCATGACCACATTTTCAAAAAGGTGGTCTCTGTGTTGCACTTGGCAGGTGTAAACGCCTCCATCCGCCTCTCTCACATTGTTGATTTGCAGGCTGTAATCGCCTCTTTCGAACTGGGAGTGGGGGCATCGTACGCGGTGGGACCAAATGGCGCCCCAGTAGTGCAGGCCACTCTTTTGCCTCCTCCAAACAGTGCTGTGAATGGAAGGAAGGTGTTTATTTTGAAGTTAAGGAATGGGATAGATGGGGAAACATGGGAGACAGAGAGATAGAGCAGAGAGGGAGAAGGACATGGACAAGTGAAGAGGAGAATAAAAAAGTGTCTTACCCTTTGTTGGCTTGACTCCAGACAATGGCAGGGGGATTGGGGGATGAAGAGTCGCTTTTACAGGGTAGAATAGCCTGAGAGCCTGCTTCAACAAGCACCTCGGTTACCTCACACTGAGCTCCTAAAGAAGAAACACACACAAAAAAATCATTTCAGAAAGAAAGTATGTAACCATAGCTTGTAAAATATCTAGGCATCAACAGTAATATACATTTTAATGCCAAGAGATTAAAAAAAAAAATACAGATTTTGTGTTAATTTACCTGTCATAAGAAAGGTAATCAGCCCAAAGATGAAATACGTCAGAAGCATTTTTGTTGGTTTTGGCTACTGTTTCAATTTATCTAGAAAAGGCTCTTTTTCCACCCTGTAAAATCTTTCTTTCTCTTTGCTTGATGTGTTCTCTGATGTGTTTTTGTGAGATGGGGCTGATGAGGTATATATGGGCCCGTGGGTGTTCACAGAGGCGGAGGGTGGAGTGTTTGGTAGTTCCTCTGCTGATCATGTGACTTCAGCTACAAGACAGGCTTTGATGCGGTTTGTCTTTGTCAGCCTGGAAACTGTAAGACAGAGATGTAAACAAGGGGACCCACTTCCTCCCCCGGATTCTCTCTTATACATTCTGTTTCCCTCTTCACATCAAATATGTTAAAATATGTAACATTATACAATTTGCAGGCCAAAATATACATGGCTGGATAAAATATCTTGTATGGGACCATGAATGTTGGTGTCTACTGAAATACATTATTGGGGCTTGAAGTGAAGCCTCTGTTCAGAAATGATTTTGTGCCAAAATAGCAGTAAACTATATTAAAATTATTCCCACAAACTTCAGTGAATATTACTTGTTTACAAATCAGTTCAGTGTCATTTACGGAAGCCCTAGTTGTTGCTTTGAAACTGAGATGGCAAAACTGTAACGCCAAACCACCCGTCATTCCTTCGTCACTGCCAGTCAGTTGCATTCACAACTGCTGGTTAACTCAGTTCTCACTATCATCACCAGTATGAGAAAGAGGACATTTAGTAATTCAGTTATTTTGTTCTCATGGATATTCATGAAAGTGAATCATCATCTCCATTCTCGCTTTCTTTATGTTCCTTTTCGTCAGTTCTTATAGCGCCGCTTCCACAGTAGAAATGGGTCTACGCTGTCAGTCAAACACTTGTTTATTATTGTTTTAGCATTTAGAGATTAGAAGTTGAGTGTAACGCGATTATAATTTACATTCATATAAGCAGAAGTTAATAGAGACATGTCTTTTCATTTTTACTGAACTTTATCTAATTAGACAGCTGAAGCAAGCTGAGCTCTGTCTATGTGTTTTCAATATAAATTGACATAACTCACCTTACTGTTATAACTAGTTGTTTACTTTTGATGTCTGATTTTAGTTTTGTAAAAAGTTAAATTCTCAATACTCATTCATGCAATTTCAGTAAAGCACCTTGCTAGGCCGATGCAAGAAGTGGAATATACAGTATCTACTAGACTTACACAAGGTCAAAGACTCAAGGGTTCAATTCATTCATCCATATGAGGGCATAGGGGACCAACAGGGCGAGAGAGGGCACCCAATTCTCTACTTCAGTATGTAAGACTTAAGGGAACCCTAAATTGCACTTTTTCCTTTTTTTTTTTTTTTTTTGATCACTAGAAGGTCACCCATACAGAGCCTCCAGCTCACAGCATTACAACAGCATCATAGCACATTGTATTACATCATCTTCATTTAAAGGGCACATCATATTTTCTCATTTTTGGGGGTTCTTACAAAGGGGGTTTTTCACAAATTCTTCCACTGAAAGGGCACCATGATGGCACTTCATTCAAGATTGTCACATATAGAGGCCTTTTATGGGCTTTTCATTCTGATTTACCCATAACTAGACAGTCATTACAGAACTTTGGTGTTTTTTCTCCTTTGTGCGGACAACTTAGAGGGCATTTTATCATACTGTGGGGACACTTTAGAGGGCATTTTGAGCCAGAATACTGTATGCATGAGTATGTTTTTAATTTCCATTTAGTTTCTGGTTATCTACCTCTTTTGTGACGTGTGACATGTTACTTTTTTCTAGTTGATCTTTTCAGCACACCTGCTTGTAATGAAGCACTAATTAAGGGTGTTGTCCTTGAAGAAAAAGATTTGGGTTTTTGGTAAAACATTATAAGACTCTCATTTGAGGCAAATATTTGCTCATGGCAGAGAGAAAAAAGTTCGTAGATTTAACATTTTTCTAGAGAGAAAATTCAGGATAGATAAAAAGATTAGATAGATAGATAGATAGATAGATAGATAGATAGATAGATAGACACATGAGAACGTGTGGGTGAAACCACAGAGCTGTTTTTCTTTATCTTGTGGAGACATTTTCCCTGGTAGAGGCTACCAGCCATGTGTCTGCTGCTGGCTGAGTGATACTGTAAGTTTAAAGTCTTTTCATCTTGTCACCTCATTCACCCCGAACTTCCTACTCACATCAAAAGCTGCCACAGCCTTCAAATTTAAATCAGTGAAATAAACTTCCAGATACAGTTTGTCAAAAAGGCCACAGTGTAAAGACTCTCACATCTTGTGTTGCTGTGAAGCTCATTAAGTGTTGGGAGCATGTGTGTGTCACTCAGTGTGGGGTCATCTTTCCTAGAGCTGATGTTTAGTCACCCCCACTGCATCTGAATATTGGGTGAGAGCACTGTGAAGGAAAATGCCCCTCATGTGGAAACAATTGAGCTTTGAGCTTGTAGGAAGGCAGGTGAAGATTATGTTAATAAGGATGAGCTTGGAAAATAGTCAAATCAGATTTCTTCAGTAGAAGTTGAGGAACTGAGTAGTTTGTTCCTGCGTCAAGCTCTTGCTGTGTTATCTCTGCTTCTCTTAGTCACAGCTTTTCTTCTCTAATCTGGAATCGGCATTTAACTTTACCAAGCAATACAATTATCTGAATTATTGTAAACACTGTTTACTGTGGTTTAATTTTAGTGATGCGATTATATCATGGTACTGTAAACTGTATGTGTAAGTGATGATATGTAATGTTCCACTTATGTGTTACTGGCAGAGGAAGCAGAGCACAGATAAAAAAAAAAAAAAGCTGCTCTGCTGAGAAAATGTATAATTTTGTCATGTCAGCTTTTTATTGAGCGCTATGAGGTTGGGAGTCATGACTGGAACCTAACTCTATCTGTGATGCAAAGACTAAGCGAATGATTCATGTTTGTTTCTTTATGGTGAAAAATAATGCATCCTAATCTTTCCGTGCACGTATAAACAGATCTTTATTATATATTTTCATTGTGGATCCAAAGTATTTTGCACATATAAAAATAAAGTTAAAAGTCAAACATTTCTTGCAGCAAATTTAGGCTTCAGACACACGCTGCTCACTTACAGTAACAGTGTTTCTCTGCACAGCCTGTTGCAGTGTAAAAGCTCAATGGAACCTATCTAATGTTTAATAATGTTTTGTCTGGTTTAAATTTCCACTCTGACGTCTTACCAAGAATGAAATATAGACAAGTTTAACAGCACTTGTTTCTTTGAAAATGACAAAATATTCCATCCAGTGCTTTTGAACAGTAAGACTGAAAGTAGTATCAGAGTGTGGTGTGTCTCTACGTGTGTGTGTGTGTGTGTGTGTGTGTGTGTGTGTGTGTGTGTGTGTGTGAGAGAGAGAGAGAGAGAGAGAGAGAGAGAAAGAGAGAAAGAGAAAGAAAAAAAAGAAAAAGAGTAAATAACCTGGATGTCTGCAGGTTTTCATGTTTTCATTCCAACAAGAGGTTCAGCAGCTGATCTAAAACTGATCAGCAAAATGTCAGCCCTTCTCTGAAATACATTATAACCAGATTAGATGGGGAAAAAAAGTTTTTTAGTATTAGCTTATGGCTACAACTGATGATCATTTTCATTACAGATTAATCTGCCAATTACTTTCTCAATTAACCTGGTCAATAAACTATCCACCTCTATCCCACTGCAGCAGGAAATTTGTCTTTGTTTCACCATTGAGAACAACAGCATAATAAAAATTAAGAAAAAAATAATGAAGACACAAGGTCATAAGGTCAAACATCAACAGTACAGCAATATATTTTGTGTGAATCTGTTACACAGTTTAAAATGTTAATGGATTCCTCCAACATGGGGATATTCTTGTGCTGTTTGTTCATTAAATTAATTCATTTGGGACAAAGGATCCTTTATGTATCTTTTTTGTTCAACCAGAGGTGTCCTATAACGTCGTCTAGAAGGCATTAACTCAAATTCAGAATAGAGGGATGTTCAGTTTTTACTTATAAACTTATAAATAGTTCAGATAAACTTTCTGAAGATGGATTAACTGAATAATTGATTGTTTAAGCTTTACGTACATTTTGTTGTGGTTTATTCACCTTTCAACCTTTTACACTCTTAGTGAAAAAAACTGCAATTGGATGTAAATGACCTAATCCAAACTTGGACTCCTGAGACTTCTATGTAACGCATTTATTGAGTGGATTTGCTTCTACACATAAGTAGTACATAAGGGATGATATTGTACATGTGCAAACCATTACTGAAACATAACCTAGAATTTGCAATTTATTGTTCCACCTAGCTTGTGGTTTACCTTGATTGAAGCGACAGGAGATAGATTTTAGTCTCTAGTATGTGTCAAGCTCCAAAAACACTGGATCCTACATTCCCCATGATGTAACTCAAACCTATCCCAGTCCCAGACCCCCATGTCATCATATTATTTTTTTTTAAAAACATCAGAAAGGTCCCTCCAGAATCACAGAGGACATTATACAACTGTTTTCACAGGTTGAGTAACGCTCCTCTTGACAAGCAAACTGATCTTGTTGTGTATAATCGGTGTAGTGGCCATTTAAACTTACATTGATCCCCACTATATATAGTATTACTCTAGAACAGAAATTAGATGATTAACGATTAGACGACTGTCAGAAAATGCAACAGTTTTGATAATGGATTGATCGTTTAATTATTTCTTAAGAAAAATTCCAACTCAACAATGCCAACAAATTTACTGGCACCAGCTTCTGAAAGGTGAATATTTGCTTGTTTCCCATGATAGTAATCTCAACATCTGTGGGTTTTTGGCTGTTAGTCAGACAGAGCGAGTCATCCGAATATGTTAAATTGGGCACCAGGGAATAAGGATGTGGTTCTATGGTGGAAATGTGCGATTTATCAGATTATGTACCCAAATGATATGGAGTAAACCTGGGCTTTTGTGGGCCCCTGGGAGCCTGGAAATTACCCGTTGGTAATCCAGCCTTTCATATGCTAAATACAAAGATCTGGCCTCTGTCAGTGAAGTAGACATATTTTGGGCCATAGAGTTGTCTGAATGAATTCATATGTTTGGCTATTTTAACTTTACAAAAAAAGATGACCCTTGGTACATTTCCATTCATTTGATTTATTTGGTCCTCCGCCACCTCCCTCTACTGGGTGAAAAATGTCATGAAAAGATGCAAACAATTGTTTTTGCGCTGCTCTAACGAGAATACGGTACCGGCGCTTAGCATTATGGGATACAGAGTAAGATGGAAGCGGTCACAGGGAGCATGTTGAGGCGTCAATAACACATATTTTTAAATGAAATATACCCACCCGAGGCTTTAATTAACCAATCGTTGTGATAATAACAAAGGACTCAACTGGCACCAGACCGCTTTTAGACGTGGAAACAGGTAATATTCACAATACTGACTTTGATGTAACGTGCTAGCTAAAGCTAAAGCTAAGGGTCAATGAAAGATCTTTGAGACAGCACGAAGCAACTGAATTGTGTGATGGAAGCAATAAAACAACCCACAGATTAACAACCCAGTTTAGTTTATACTGAATATCTTTCATCTGAAGTAATAAGTCCGTGTTTTATCTTAGTAAATTCCGGACATGTCTGTACTGGGAGGTTTACTGGGAGCTGGAGCCTCCTTCTGTCGGTCTGCTGGGACTCTGCTGCACACTGTCAGGACCATCTCTACTGGTGAGTACTGGTGGCACTGGTTTCAGGGACTAATTCAAAGACTTTACTGCTTGAACTCCAGCAGCAATATCCCTTTTATGTCTAGTTTGCATGCTTTTGTTTTTCCTGTTGATGATGCATTTTCACCACAGGATTGAGATATGATGACATATAATAAGACTATAACGATTATTATCATTATCGATTAATCTGTCGATTATCTTCTCGATTATTCAATTAGTTGTTTGGTCCATAAAATGTCTTAAAATGGTGAAAAATTTTGATCACTGTTTCCTAAAGTCCAAGATGACAACCTCAAATGTCTTGATTTGTCCACAACTCAAATATATTCAGTTCATAAAATATTAAAATATGTACATTTAAGAAGCTGGAACCAGAGAATTTGGACTCCAAAAGAACCAGAAATAACTCCAAAAGATAAATTGATTATCAAATCAATCAATCAATCAAATAAAACTTTGCTTTCCATATATTCTGTAAAACACTTACAGCAAGGATCTTTTGCCCATGGTCTTAAATGAAAACAACATTCAAGATGACCAATGTTTAAATAAAATCTTAAAATATATAAAATATTCAATACTCAATTGTTAAATTAAATTGCAATTAATTAGAATGAAACAACATCCTGTGTCCACATCATCACAACTTAATAACTTACAAACATGAACACACGACTTGTCCTGCAGCTTAGTTTGTTGAACGAGCCACAAAACTAACATTCACCGCTAATGTCAGTTAGCAGGTAGAATAATTAATTAATCTAATTATCTGCTCAGCTGCGGCACATTAAACATCGTGTAAACATACCTGCAGATGTCACTACGGACCTGTTAAATGCTGGTTTGGTCATCGCTCTTCAAAATCCCTGTTAGCGACATGTTGTCTGTCCATGACTTGCACTTACAGCAATTTGTTGAAGTTGTCATGAATGAGACATTCAATTTTGCAATTAATCCGCGGTTCACATACGTGCCGAACCGTGGGGGCATGATCCACGGATCAACTACGATCCGTTGCACCACTATCATGTACACATAAAACGTGTTGTACACTGCCAAAACTTGTTTCTATCTGAACTTATTTGCAGCTTCCTCCACATCTTAGCAGCATGTTTTTAGGGCCTTATATAATAAATATATGTTCAAGGGATACTCAATACTGACTTGAAACAACATGTTGTCTTCAGGTACATGCTGCCAGATCAGGATGCATGCCATCCCACAGCTGAAAAAAGTGGACAGGTGGACTGAGAAGAGGAGCATGTATGGAGTTTATGATAACATAGGAATCTTAGGTAAGTGTTTAACTGTTTAATTTTAATATCGATTGGGTTGAATGAAGACAGTCTTTGGTTTGCTGTCTAATAAAACCATATGTTCTATGCAATTATGAATTCAAATTTTTCACTTGATTAGTTAACTTATTAAGTTTTCTTGTTGGTTACAGAAGGAACAAAAGTCCTGAATAGTGTCATAATCTGAGTTACTAGACTAAAGGTTTTATAGAAATAGCCTGAGTTGAGAATCGGTTAGCGTAACACGAATAAAACTGCAGAATAAATTTGCAGGATGCAGTTTGAAGAGTCAAGTCAATAATTTAATATTTGGTTAGCCCAATTTCACAAATTTGCCTCGGGGCAACACAGACTGTACAGCAATACAGCATCCTCTGTCATTAGACCCTCAATTCGAATGAGGAAAAATATCCTAAAAATTTACTAGTTCTAAATAAATTCAAGACCACTTCCTGGATCAGATGATGCTTTGCTGAGTTTATGACATTTAATACACGTTTGCTCGCTTTTCTCTTGTCTTTCTGGCACATATTCGGTGCAGAAACTGATCTCCTCGCTTTGTGTCTACAGGGGATTTCAAAGCTCATCCCAAAGACCTCATTGTGGCCCCCTGCTGGCTGAAGGCTTTCAAAGGTAATGAACTGCAGCGTCTCATCAGGAAGAAGAAGATGGTGGGAGACAGAATGATGACTCTGGACAGACACAACTTGGAGAAGAGGATCCGCTTCCTCTACAGACGCTTCAACCGCACCGGCAAACACCGCTAACATCGTCGACCAAACCGCACTGGCAAATACATCAGACCAGCCAATAAGGACTGTTGGAGTCTAGTAATGTGATTTCATGCTGTCACTCTGTATATTGCCTTTTTTGTAAGTTATATGAAAAAAGAGAAGTGGTTTATGTGTTAGGAAGTAGCATACATCATGCACCTTCTTTTATTGGTGGTTTTTGGCCCCATTAACAACTGATTTTCCTGATCAACACAAACAAAATGATATAAAAGCCTGAAAATACATTTTAAGACTTGACTGGAAAAGATGCCTTCTTTGGTTCCTTAGATCTCATACAGCAAAGAACTGGACTTCTTTGTTCTGATCAAATGCTTTGATGATCTTGCCAGAGAATGTCAGAATAGAGAGCGACCCACTGGGAGATCAAAGGTCAGAGATGGAGCTCAGTATGAGAGGAGCCATTTAAAATAATGAATAAAGGGTGATTTTGCTAATTTGTTGTGCAAGAATGAATTGTGTTAATGCTTTACTTTGTTCTTAAAGTCGTTGACACCATTTAAAAAGCATTACTTTGTTCATTCATATTTTTTCCTGTATGAAGTCATACATTACATCAGCAAAAGTATGTGATTATTGTATGAATGAATGAATGTTGTATAATTTCAAAGCCATTATAAGCTGACCGATAATGGATTTTTGAGGCCGATATTGATATCAATATTCTGGCTGATAGTAAATTTTTAAAAACAATCTTGATTTGGAGCCCTAAGATTAACTTTAAAAAAAAAAAAAATTGTAATGTCTAAATGACCACAAACTTAGTTTTGCATTTCTTTACTGCAGTTTCTTGTTACTAATCGGCAGACACACACTGATATATCTGCAAGAAGATAATAACAGCTGATTTACAGCTCTGACTCTAACAGGCATTAATATGCTGCTGGAACTAATGATTAGGCCTATTTTCAGTAAAAAGTAATTGATAATTTTCTCAATTACTCATTTAGTCTATAAAATTGTCAGCCCAAAGTAACATCTTCAGATATCTTGTTTTGTCTGAGTAATGCTCCATATCTCAAATATATTTATTGTACAATTATATATGACAGAAAAAAGCAGCAAATCTTCATATTTGAGAAGCTGGAACCTGATATTTTTGCTTAAAAAATTACTTATGATTCGATTATCAGTATATTTGTTGATTTATTCAATTCTGCCGATCAATCGTTGCAGGTCTATAGAAACGGCCTCCACTCTGCTGGGAAGGCCTTCCACAAGGCTGTTGGCAGGCCAGTCAACTTCTTACACACCAAACTGGGAAACAATCTCTTTATGGACATCACCAAAAAGAACAAGGCCTGTACCATTGCCTGAAAGAGCGGTTCCCACCCTGCAAGATTAATCTGAGAGGTGATGAAATGATAAAAAGAAAGGGAAAAAAATCTATCTGCTAAATGAATTTTTTTCCCCCTTAGATTTGCTTTTTAAAAATGTGAAATACAGGATAGTTATACCTCCTCAGGTATATAACCATTATTATTATTTATCAACTACTTTAAGGATCCAGCACCCAGTTATCACGGTATTATCGTGAATGTGTTGTATCTTATTTATTATTTTATGTAACCATTATTCAAATAAGACAGATCTAAGAGAAGAACATCACTCACTGGTCTAAAATTGTACGTAGCATTAAGATTTTCTAATTGGAAAATAAGGTACCAAACCTAAAGCACAATACAACAAAATAAAGTGGGTGTCCACATACTTTTGGCAATATAGAGTGTCATGTTTTTCCTCTCCACAACTGAAAAGCATCACATTTTTAATGTTTTCCACGTTAATTCCTCTCCTTAAACACCCACAGAGTAAAAAAAAATCAAAATGGAAGAAGACCCTCCTAGAAATTAAACAGGAGGTATTGCAAAGGCAAAAATGTGATGCAAGAGCAGGTGGAGGAGGGAATTGGGAGAATCCCAGGCCAGGAGGAAACAGTCGAGTCAACACTCTGTAGGCATCCACTGTACCGCAGTGTCGTCCTGCCGCCCTATCCGACACAGAGCTGCAGTACTGCAAAGTGTGAGGGGAGCAAGAGAGAGGAGGAGGAGGAGGAGGAGGAGGAGGGGGGGGGGAGGGGTACCGCACTGTCGTTACGAGTCCAAGTGGAGAAGGCAGGGAGAGAGACGCATTATTGCAGCAGCCTACAGTGCCATAACACTTTCACGGACGGAACTACCGCACTTCACGCAAGACGCACGTCAGTCTGCACAGAGTGAGAGAGAGAGAGAGAGAGAGAGAGAGAGAAAGAGAGAGAGAGAGGTGGGGACAGAAATCAAACAGAGACAACAGAATTTTCATGACTGGACTTTTTCCCCTTCAATTTTTGAAATTGCACGCATTTGCCAGTAGCTTTTTTTTTTTTTAAGAAGAGGCAACTCAGCCAGCCAGCCAATCAGCGCTGCGCCTCAGCATCCAGGAGCAGCATCACTTGGAGCAGCTGGACGCAGACCCGCAGGAATCTAAACATGCGTGGATTTCTCCTGAATGGATTATAATCAAGAAGTACTTTGCTCTTAAGGCTGCTCTCTCTTCTCTCTTCACGTCCAGCTCTCCGGTCCCGTCACACAGTGAATTATCACCCGACCCCCCTACTACGTGTCTCGGTATTGCGGTACTTTGCTGACGACTTGCAGTATAAATGCATCGCTAGAAGATCGGCTCCACTGCGCCAAGACCCTCCGCCTCAGTTTACTGTTAGCGCGGCACTTTAATCACTTTGCTAATTGAAAATTTGGACTTTGGTTTGGACCTATACATTCTCGTCTCTTTCTGTGTGTGATCCTGCTGTTGTTTTTTCTTTAGTGCTGTACTTCAGACCCTCCCTCTCCTGCCTCTCAGCCCGTCTCCCCTCCTCCGCTGCCCGTGAGTCAGTTCAAACAGCTGCATAGAAGATGTGAGTATTAATGCGGGTTTTTTTTTACTGCACTCTTTTCACAACAACATCATTTAAAATATCTATTGAAATGCTTTGGATAAATATGTATTTAAATGAATATGTGGGGGGTTTTTTCATGCGGGGGTCGAGAACTGAACTGATTTATTTAAGCTTGATGGATTTTGCTGACGCAAGTAAAATTTTCCGACACAGCATCACTAAATTATGTATTCAAGGGTTGACTGCTGTTACTCTAAGGCTTCATGTAGAATTAAATCGAGCTTTTAAAGATAAATTTACATCATAGATAGTTAAAAATAGTTTATTACAAAACACATTGTGGATCAGAGGGTTTTAGGGACTTTGGAGTCATCATCTGCGAGTGAAACATGAATGTCAAATGACTGATTGTTCATCCTTTTTCATTAAGACCTAATGCTGAATTACCTGGACTGTGTTTTGTGTTAAACTGTCCAGGAGGCTGAGTCAGTGGCTTCTCCCCATGATCAGCTTGTTTGCTCAGTTTTAAACCTTCTGCACCCATTCCCTCTCCCCCTCCTGCTGGATTAACCCTTTCTTCCCTTCACTCCTCTCCTTCAGCTTGAGCTCCTCATTTTAAACTCTCTCTCTCTCTCTCTCTCTCTCTCTCTCTCTCTCTCTCTCTCTCCAGCTTTAGCTTTTCTTCTCAGTACCACCCAACTCTCTGTAATCCATCAAAAGAACACCCCCTCCCCCTTTTTTCTCACCAGCATCCTCTCTCCCATCATTCTTTTTCTTACATTTCTCCCCATGCCTCTTCTTTCCTCTTATTTTCTTTCTTTGCATACCATTTTCTTAGTCTCGTCCTATTCTGCACTCATTCTTTGCTCATTTCCTTCCTCTTTTCTGCCCCTTCACATTCTAGTTTCTGCATTCCTCACCACTTTTTTGTACATATGCATTTTTTTCTTCTTTGGCATGTGTGATTTCTCCACTCTGGCCTAATTATTCCTCTGTATTTGGTGAATGAGCTTAATTTACTCCTCCAATTAAAAAAGCTTATACAAAGCCTTTTTTCCCTTCTCAGTATAAAGTGAAGTATTCTCTTCATGCTGTAAATAAGGATCAGTTATCAGAATATCAAAGGTTCTCCTTTGCTCCTCTTCCTCCTGCTTCTTCTCAGGTCTGCCCCAGATGCTGCTGCTCCAGGTGGAGCCCCCGGTGCTCCAGGAGCCCCCGGTGCAGATGGAGCTCCAGCCGGTGGACCTCCCGCCCCACCCAATACCTCCAGCAACCGCAGGCTACAGCAGACACAGGCCCAAGTTGAGGAGGTGAGGTAGAGCGGGCCAGACTAAGACATTGGCCCAGAATTTGATTTTACTTGCAGTGCGTCAAGAGTATTAACGCAGCTGGAATAGAAACACTCGTCAGTATTTGAGTGATGCAGTATTTGGACATCTGCGCACTTTGCTTATTCCTGTCCAGGGACAAGCTAGCATCTAAAAATGCTGTGTTGTTGCTTTTTCTGGTAAAAAAAAAAAAGTCTGGTCTTCTTATTATATAACAAATAGGATGTGACTGCTTTTCTATTTTCATTTGTTATATATACCTTTAGAAACCCCTCCGTCCCCTTCTTTAGCTATGCATGTCGTGCTTCATCTCTCCTCCTCAACAATGCCAAATGCTTTCCCATCCTCGCTTTTTGTGAGCTAGGTGGTGGATATCATGAGGGTGAATGTGGACAAGGTTTTGGAAAGGGACCAGAAGCTTTCAGAGCTGGATGACAGAGCGGACGCTCTCCAAGCCGGAGCCTCCCAGTTTGAAAGCTGTGCAGCCAAGCTAAAGAACAAGTACTGGTGGAAGAACTGCAAGGTGGGCATATTAATCTGGGTCCATTAACCAGATTGTTTTCACTGAAATAAACTCATAATGCAATCCAAGTCTGAATTAACAATATGCCTGTTAGTGTGTGGTGCAGTTCACAGTGATAGTGACAATTTGAATTGTGTATCAAATCCATAGCGCTTTTAATTTAATGCACTGATCAACCGCTCGAGCTGAGGTGCGCTGAGGCAAACACGCAGTGTCTGTTCTGGAAATGCCGTCATCTTGCTCTCCACACACTAATCTGCTAATGAGCTGCTGTGGAGGCCTGAACAGATGCTCTGAGGAAAATGGGAAATGTTATTGTAGAGTTTTCACTACTGATTCGGAAATACTACGGAGATTGAATAACCTCAGTACAACAAATGATACTCAGATCTTTTCTTTTCTGTTTTTATGTATTGAACTTAACGCATAAACACATTGTAGCTTAAAGTTGAGGACGAACCATTATAGTAAAAGTTTTCTCTTTACAGATGATGATCATGATGGGCATCATTGGAGTCATTGTGGTTGGAATAATATTCTGTAAGTAGATAGATTCATCTCCATCCTAATATAAAGATTGTCTGGTTTACTGATAACTGACAGATAAGTTGTTTTTTTCAACAGATAAGCTTATTTTAAAAAGTAGATTATTATTAAGCGTTTGCTATGGCTTTTCTCTTAGCAGCAGAGAAAAAGACATTGTAAATAGCTCTGATATGTCAGTATACATTAGTGTTGATGCTGTTAATTTTACAGGAATATATGATACAAAGATGGTTCTTCTGATTTTGTGGCAGGTGTAAGACAGCACCAACATAGTATTTGTATTTCTGCTTTAAGAAGCCCACATCTGCCTGTGTCTGATTTGTCAATTATTCATGATTTCGTATTACACTAAATAATTTATATAATGTCAATTTTATCTGTTCTTTATTTTTTTAAAAACACACATGTAAACACTATAAAAAGGAGAGCTCAGTGTGTTCTCTGCCTGTTTTATTTTAAGACTATGGTGCATTGCTGGAGCCATTAGACTAATGACTCTCCCTCTCTCCTTCATTCGCAGTATACTTCTTCTACTGAGCAACAGAGATGGATATGGACTTGAGAAAGATATGAGAGGGAAGAGAGAGAAGAGAAAAAATAAATCCAAACGCCACTCCTCCCCTTTTATCCATCCTCTCCTCCCTCTCTTCACACAGTCTTCCATCAAACCATCTTGCACTTATACATGACAGTAGTGTTTATAGGTGTCTCTGCTCTTTGTCCCCCTTTCCCTCCCTTCTTGTTGCTTTCTTCCACTGTTTTGGTGTAAAGTCTTACTCACTCTCTCCTGTCTCTGCACCTCATGTATTATTGAAGGACGCAGCAGGCAGAGTGAAAGAGGAAGAAAGAAAGGGAAAGAGGGGGAGAGAAAACCCTTGTGACACAGGAACACGTTGGGCTAGGCCCACTGAGCGGAGCTACGGTGGGAGAGACAAAGGTGGTGCGGGTGTGTGCAGGAAGATCGAACAAGAGTTTGCAGTCCTTTCTATCCCAGACACACCAAAGCTTGTTCATATTACCTTTTTTGAGAGTCCTACATTTGTAAATTGATACTAACACACTCCTTCTGTCACAACTGCTGCCATCATTGCTTCTTACTAACACAAAGTCATGATAGATTAAGATTATGGTAATTTTTGTTGTATGCGCGTGTGTGTATTTGTGACCCAAAGTATTGTAGCCAGTAGCTTTTTCCCAGTTTAGCTGATGGGCTTTTTATTAGTAATTCTTTCGTTTCCTTTCCTGCCTAACTGTCTCTCACGTAGTCTCTTATTTCTGCAACACTCAATAATGACATTGACAAGAAAAAAAACATGGAAAAGGAAAAGAGACTGTGTGAGAGTATAAGGGAAGGAAAAAGTGATTCAGGGAAAGGTAGTAAGAGCATTGTAACATTTATTTTTCCTGTATAAATAAGTGAAATTTAATTCTGGACTGATAAGCAATTATTGATGAAGTAGTTCTATAACTGTGCTTACTTTATACCTGGGTTTTTGTACTACAGGTTGTGGCATAGTGGTAGTGTTATGCTTAGTGGCGTAGTATTATGCACAGCAAGAAAAACAGACAAGCAGCCACTAACAGACAATCTACTGTACACACAAGCTGACCAGAGGAAGGTCTCTTAACTCTGACTTGGACAGAGTCACAGCCATAGACAGATGAATGTGTAGAGTCACATTTCAAACAGGTACAAATGTCCACTGGTGTTGAGAGCTGTTCTGACAAAGGGTTTGTTTGTTTGATCGTCGTTTAAGTTGACCTGATCTTCAAAAAGCAGGAAAAAGGGAGAAAAGAGACAATTTGGAACCGCAGAGCCACCTGGCCCTCCCTTTCCCCCCTCACTCACATAAAAACAGACTCACTCATCCCCTGCAGTACGGTAAAGGCCAAAATGAGGTGTTTGTTTCTTCCTTGCATGGCAAACGGTGTCCATAGTTTTGCCTATTTGTGTGACCTGTGTATCTGCCATTTCTGAATCTAACTGCCGATTGTACATTTTCTTTTGTTAGTGGTTTTAAGGACCTGTGTATAATGTCTTTCTGATCTGATAATTACTGCTTATGCAATGCAATGATGCTCAAGAGTTTGCCAAATTTTGTTGAATTTAGTTGCTTTTGAGAGAAAAATAATATTCAGAGACTGCAAACAATTGCTTCTATAGTGAACTGTTAAAAACAAGTAGGATTGTATGAGTTGAATCATAGTACATATCTGTCAGATTAATATGCTCCTGAAAAAGCGTTTATAAATTCTTTCAGATTTTTTGGGGGGTTGTTGGATATAACTGAAAAGCTCATTTTCCTCTCTTGTTGATCAAATTGTGAAAATATGATCCAACCTAATGTGCAAAATGCATTTATGCATAATTGTAGCTGTTAATCAAAATTATCAGATGATATTGTGCAACAATATTATTTGGTAATTAACACATGAGATATGCCAACATGTTTTGTGATTTACAACCTGAAAATGCAGTAAGAGATGCAACTAGGTTTGCAAAAACAAATGCATGCTTACCACTTTTGCTGATGCCAATAAAGAAATCATCAACAGAACTGTATGCTGACCTTTGTTGTATTTTATTAACATAATGGGCCAATTCAGACCTTGTTTACAAATGTTTATCCACAGTCTACTCCACTGGTGCACTTCAGCTACATCATGCCAACATACAGATTATGATTCTGACAAAAATTTTCTGTTTTTTTTAAAGAGAAAGTCTGTGATTTATCTACAACAAAGCTTAAATCAGTTGTAAAAAAAAAAAAAAGAAATGTACTAATATTGAGAGACAAAATCCTTCATTGTGAAATGAAAAGTACAATATCTACACCACACACAAAAAGAGAACAAGGCATACAGTGTAAGCTACATTTAAAATAGCGTCAGTAAGAACCAAATGAAAACAGTATGACAAATAAGTCCTCTCGTGCAAAAATAAACTTACAATGCTTTAAACCAAGACACTAATTAACAGTATACCAGTGGTAATAGAGCTAGCAAACAAACGAGTGCATGGCCCAATTTTCCACTCTATTCTGATGAGTGGAACAAATAAACCCACATTAACTCTCAGTGCACACACAGTAGCATTATGAACAGTTCAAGACCTGCATAACTTAATCCAGTCAGAATCAGACCCACAGTCTCATGTTTTATTGTTACTCGCTCTGTTGCTGTATAACTGCTAATTTCAGTTGTATTTGTTATTCTTGTGGTGCAAGATTTATGCAACTCTGTAGACTTCTGATGGGTAATTAATAGTAAAACATGGACAGGAAAGCAACACTTCAAATTCAAGAAAACAATAATCATTTACTGACCATACATTACTGATGTATGTCTCAGATTATCAATATTTTCAGTACCATTGATTTAATATTTGCATTCAAATAAAATTTGTGTGATTATGCAAAGTCTGAAGAAGGAAACAAGAAACAAGCTCCAAACTTGTATAGTGCAACTTTACCCCTGACAACACTCAACAACAACTTAATAAAGCACATAAATTATATAGCTAAAAACTGAAATACAGTTATAATCTACAGACATAAGTTTGTATTTTCCAGCTCAGCTAGAAGTAAGAAGTAAGAAATCAGTAATCCAAGAGTGACATAATCATTATGACATAAACTTTGTGGGCTCAGTTTCAGATCTGGATGACCTACTAGAACATCTACTAATCTATTTCATGACCTGGTAGAAGAAAAGCACAGTGATGACCAAGAAGCCCAGAACCCACCAATAGGAATCTGTAGAGTGAAAGACAGAGAGAACAGGATTTGTAGAAAGATATACAGTATACTGAATGTAATCAATACAATCAACAATCTTCAGGCAAAAAAAATATTTTTATCTAAAAAATAAACATGATGATTATTACTGTTTCTAAAAAAATGTGGTATTTCAGATTTCTATATCTTTAACAACACTTAGGTATGTTTCCCTTCAGCAAAGCTATACTTTTGACATTTCACAACAGCCACACATAAATACCTGGTTCAGGTCTTTCTACCAGCACACTGATAGAGAGAGGAGCGTCCAGGGCAGGGTGAGACACCTTGCAAGTAATTTTAGTTCCAGGGGAGATGTCGGAGGGCACAGTGAGGTGAGATGACAGAGAGTAACTCCCATCGCCATGCTGCCGATGGCTGGACAGAGAGCCCTGGTCTTTAAAAAGAGTGGGTTCTGAGTCTGTAGGAGAGAGGGATAACCACTCCATCTGAAAGGTGGAAGAGAGAGGAGGATTATGAGCTGTGACGCATGTTTCTTCACTAGATTAGTGTGCCGCCAGCACAGTTACTTCAAGGTTTACTTAAATGCATTTAGTCAAAATCCAACCAAATAAACATCTGACCTGGTGGCTAATGTCTAATAGATTTACATACTGTATTTGTCATCTCTACTTGTATGATCCACTCAAGCTTTGTGATATTTTAAGACACTTAATAACTATTTTCCTGTGAGATTTGTGTTTTGCTAATCCATTAAATGGCATGGCAGGGATAACATAGCAGGCTGTACTAGTTAACAGCTACATTAAACAGACCTGAGCATCCAGTGGGTAGTATTTACTGCAGTGGCAGCTCAGTGTCTGAGGTGACGACTTCAAAACCAACTTCTCCTCTGAGAGTGAAACACTGGGCGGTTCTGAAAAGAAGAGCAAAAGAGGAAGAATTGGAAGATGCGCCATAGATTTTTTCTGCATTGAGAAATCAGTTTAGGATGGCACTTACGAATAATATGGAGTTGAATGACCTGCTGGGCATGGAAAAGGCCTATACTGACTGTGCAGATGTAGGTCCCCTCATCCATAACCTTTAGCTTGGTCAGAGTCGCAGAGGCGTCACCTTCACTAACAACCAGGGCAGCATCGATGCTCGAGCCTCTCCTCTCAGCATTCACTGAAGACAGAAAACGAGACAGGAAATGACAAAATAATCTTAACTCAAAGTCAACGTACTTGCTTGTTCTGGAGCTTTCAGCCATACAGAGACAGGATTGTGTTATCAGGGATGGTTACTGTGCTCCTCATGTCCTTTCTATTTGTGTCTTTGTACTTTTTTGTATTTGTGTCTCTATTTTTGTGCCATTTTATGAAGTTAAGCCTACATAGCTTCAGAGCTTGTGGTCTAACATAACAATCCACCGAATCAAATGTTTAAAATGAACACATCTGGATTACCCATGTATCATACGTTTTAGAGGACTCATAGAGATATTGATTGAACTGATATCTTGAAGATGTCAGGAACTAGAAATCATTGCTATGAAGATCATGATCAAATTCACAATCAAATCTCTATCTTTGTTACTATTTAATCCATGTGGTAATATGATGGTACAATAGCAAGTTAATTTGTGGCAAACATTTGAAACTACACATTTATAAATGTCTTTACTTCCCCTGATACATTATACTAATGGTTTACTTATTTGTATTTTCTAAAACATCTTTTGTGATGGTAACATTTGCCAAAATTGTCCTCAAAAACCTCATTAAAAATGAGCATTTAGAGTCCATTTGCAGTTATTTGTTCATAAACTGCAAAGCCACTGAAGCCAAGTTGCGCTAATGTACCATCCTCCACACCATCACTACCGTCTCCTCAAACTACTACCCACCTCCTTCAATCCTCCTAAAGACCCTGGATACAACTGTAAAGCCCAAGCACACCTCTTGACACAGCACTTACCCACTGTGCTCCCCTCTAAATCATCCAGTCGTGTCTTCATCTCAAGCACTTTCCGTCCTTTTCCTCTATGCTGCAATCTCCACTCAATGCCCACTTCCTGCGCTAGGGGTGTCTCCTGCTGCTTGAAGCCACAGTTGAGGAGAACATCACCTCTCAGAGGGGCAGATACAGACTTTACCGGGGTAAACACCAGGAATATCACTGAAGAGACAGAAAGCAAAGGTAACGGCAGAGGAAGAGTATTGAAACAAAGTAGACCTTTTAAGTTATTCCTCTGAGATGGGATTTTAAATCTGGATCTCACCCTCAGTTGGCAGAGTTCCCGACTGGCTAAGAGGCAGGCTCAGTTTGTTTTGTATCAGGGTTGACTGGTCCCTCTCTAGCGTCAAAGTCCGCAGAATCATTGAGGTGCTGAAATCAACTCCCTCCACATTAAGGGACACCATAAAATAGGCTGGTTCTGAACCTTCCTGGGAGCCACGAGGAGAGTAACGGCTTATTTCACACATCACCTCCTGCTCATTGCAGTCCGCGTGGAGCAACACGTCTGCCTTGGGGATGTCCGGTGATGACACTGCCACAAATGGAGGGGAGAGTATGAGCGGAGAAGTTCAACACAGGTTGTTCTTACATTACACCAAACTTTTATACGTTGACAAGGCAGGAAAAAACCTTTGGCCTCAAACAGGATGGCATCTGGATCAACGATCGAGGGCGGGACAAATGGCGTGAGCGCCTCAAGGGATTCGTCAGGAGCCACTGCAACATCTCTCAAGACAAGAGTGGCTGGAGTCCGGGTGAAGTGAGAGCCTCCTCCCATTCCACCCAGTCCAACTCCCTCCTCCACCAGGGCGCAAGACAGCACCACATCTGCAACCCCATTAGCTGTGACACAAGGGGGTGGATAACAAATTAAAAAAGACTTCTTAAAAAGGTTAACATACAATCTTAATTAAAAATGTTATCTTTTTACTATTCACAGGAATGTTGTGGAGGTTAACTACCTTTAACTTACTGAAAAGTCAACTCATAACAGTAGACTGCTATTAAACTGAAATGAAATACAGCTCTGTTATCTCCTAATCATGTCTTGAAAGCTTCCTGGACAAAACTATGTAATTTGATTCAAATGAGTCAGAGTTCTGAGACTTATTTTCATTTAGTTGTGTGTTATTTATTAAAAAACTTTGTTCTACATATACCTGCTGCACTAAAAGACTCTAGGATAGACTAGATTAAAAGTTAATTTGATTCAATGTGAGTGGAAGTGTAAAGAATGAACACTGTCCCCAACAGTATAAAAGAGACACATTACAGTCTTTCCAGGGAACTTCAAAGTAAATTATTAGGAATTGCACAGACCAGTAAAATAAAGCATTACCGAAATAATGCTTCTATTAAATGAATATGTCTGATCTTGATAGTCAACTGAAGGTAAATGTATTTGCACAATAATTGTTCAGTGCTGCATCAATACTGCTTACCAGAAACGCACGCCATGAAGTATCCAAACAAAATTACTTCAATCATCATCATCATCATCATGAATCACGAATCACGAATGTTTTTATAACTTAAAAATTGAGTAACGTTAAAACAGGATGAAGTGAAATAACTACGAGAGCACACAAACACAAACGGACTTTCACTTTTGATTTCAACAACTCACGGCAGCTCATTGTGTTGCGACACGCTTAGTATTTTTTAACCATTTTCCCCAACTCATCTAAAAGGCACGACAGCCATACATCTATAGCCTAAATATTATCTAACAGTTAACTCTTGAGATAGTATACTCCTGTGCCGTAGGTGTCTCGCTGCTGGGCGCATGCGCGTGGTAATGCAGCAGCAGGGGAGAGAAAGTGAAAGTGAGCAGAGCATGACTGTATCATGGATATATAAAGAGAACTGGATACAGCATCGGAGGCGGGGCCCCGTTCATTCCTATGAAAGTCGCTCAGTGGCGCCATGAGTGGCGCATGAAGCCAAAAAGGTTCAACAACTTCCGCATTGCTTCCGCATCTGTGCGGCCCATAGAGCGAGCGCAGTAATGACTTTCGCCGGCCGAGTCGGATACTTCCGGTTTAGCCCTCCAGCTAACTTGAATGGGGATGAAATAATTCAATCGTGCAGCTCTTCGAGGCTTTTGAAATGTGATCGGACCAAATGGATCAAATTATGATAGTGAGACAAGTCATTTCGCTGGGGTTGTGACGCTCAAAAAATGTATCCGTTGATTTACAGACGTCTCTTTCACAATGTAAGTCTATGGGAAAAAGTCGTCTTGGGTCATTGTGCATCACGTGACGTTACACGGTTTGGACGATGTTAAATTTGCTTCAAAGCCCGGCGCTCTTCCTGTATCCAGTTCTCTTTATACATCCATGGAGTAGAGAGAACCGTCCAATGACAGAGCAGCAGGGAGCAGATCATGGGTCACTATGGAAACAAGCGCCAACGTTCCACTTTCACTAAAATCACATGGTAAAATCTTTTTTTTATACTCCAAGAAAGGGTTTATTTGTATTTATTAGAATGAATCAGCTAGGAGTTTAGTTGATGTATGAATTAATGATGATTAATTCTTAGAGGAAAAGTTAGACATTTTTGAAAAATATACTTATTCGCTTTCTTGCCAAGAGCCTATAAGCTAACGTTAGCTACGTAAAATGAGCTTGATAACACTCTGAGTTTAGTTTAATGCTAGCCCCATTTGGGACTGTCTCATCCAATTTGTCTTTTCACTTGTAAAACCGAAAAATATTGTTTGAAAACACCTCTGACAAAACTTAAATGTCACCTTTTTGTTGCCCATCCAAGTAGGTTTTCAAGTGCAGCGTCTTTATCACCTTATTCTGGTGCTAAACCGGGCATATTAACGACCCCATGGAGATGGAGCACCCACTGGTAGGCTGACTGACGACCACACAGTTGCAGTGGGTAAGTTAAGCTTAGCATAAAGGCAGGAAACACGGCTGGCCGGGCTCTGTCCAAAAGTTGCGAAACCTGCCTACAATCACATCTAAAGCTCACCATTAACAAGCTATATCTTGTTTATTTAATCCACACAAAAACAAAAGTGAAAAAAAAATGTCACACTGAGTGACGTTAGGGAAATGTGATTTTTAAAGCTGCCATAATTTATATTTTAACATTTTCATTTGTTTTTATAATTGGATCAAATGACTACAATGTGTAGGGTAACTTTGCTTTATTTTTAGCATTTATAAGCAGAATATAAACACTTAATAAATGGTTTATAACACACTCTAATGTAGTTATAAGCAAATATAAGTGTTTATCAATCATAATTCCTCCTGTGGGCTCCCATAAGTGGGGACTGATGTAATACATAAATAATGAATGCTGGTGAGCTTCATAGACTTTCATTCATTTACAAAACATGCATTGTGTGACTAAGTGACCTCTGATACAAGAGGTAGCCTACTATTTCTGATAGCTGGCTGTTGGTTGGTTGTTAGCAGCACTATGTCATACTTTAGTGTTCAAAGATGAATTTACTGCAATTTATGCAAAATAGACTTCAAAACAGAATTATTGGGCTTATCAACCATCTGGCTGCCCAAGTGCTGTCTAAACCTCACTTTCATCATTTTATTGTAAGTTGGATGACACAGCAAGAAGAGCTATGAGCCAAGTTATTCTTCCATATTTGTTTTACTGACTTTGTGATGAAATACAGTAAATTCAGTTCTCCAGCATGGTTTTTTTGATCCAGTCCAGGTAGTTGGTGACTCTGGTAAAGACTACATATTTGCCTGGCTTTCCGCAGTCGACCCCCCAGCTGACAATCCCTGCAGCCCAGAATCGTCCATTGTCCTCCAGAGCAAAGGGGCCTCCACTGTCACCTTGGCAGGAGTCTTTTCCACCGTCTGGGACTCCAGCACAAAACATGTTACTTGACACAGATGGCACATGGTTCCTTGTCCTCTTCAGAGAATTGATTGAATGAATACATGTCTGCTGGCTGACCACATGGAGTTGCACGTAATTCAGCTTATTTGTTAAAATCCGTCTGCCAGCAGTTTCTGTGAGGCCAAATCCTGACACCAGTCTGAAAAACATGTAGTGCAGACAGTTTTGTGAACTCCTATCTAGAAGCTGGACAAGATTCACATGCAGGCAACATAGTTCACAAAATACCTACAAAGAAAATAAATACTGTAAAATATATTTTTAAAAGGATTATATAGCATTATGCACTGGAAACCCCTTAGTTATTTCTTTACCCCATCATGCCAGTGATGTATGTGGCACCCTCTGCTGGCAAACATAGTGGCATTATAGATGAGCTGAATGTGATCTGGTTTTGCAGTTTGATCAAGGCAATATCATTGTTGAAGTCTACATGGCTAGTGTTGTTGTAATCAGGGTGAACATAGATTGAGTCAGCATACACAGGGGAGTCCTTGAATTCTTCGAGATCATTAAGTCCCATGAAAATCTGCAAATCAACAGCATAAAGAGGAAATAAATGTCAATTCAAAAACATCGACGCACTGGGTATGTAGACAGACAGACAGACAGACAGATAGATAGATAGATAGATAGATAGATAGATAGATAGATAGATAGGTTGATTGATCGATTAACAGATAGAATGATCAATTGATTGATCGATCTTTATTTATCCCTGTGGGGAAATCGCAGTCACAAAGCAGCATAGATTTGTAAAGGAATAGAAATGGGAATATATAAGGAATACAATAAATAAAAGTAAAAATTTCTAATAAAAATATGTATAATATATGTGCAATGGTATGTGTCAGTATAGTATTAAATAACAGAAGAACCAGTATAAATGGTACTGGTATGACACTATTAAAAAGTGCAAACAGTATGTACATAACATCTATGGCATCACTCTTACCCGCACTGTTTCATTTGATGCTTTCTCTCCATTATATATTAGATTATGAGCTGCAGTCATAACCCAGCGGTCTCCAATCACCATGCCACCTCCTCTTCTTCCATCTATGCTCAGTAACACTTGCCATGGGATAGTATCATCTGGAGCTTCACTTCCCCCAATGATCCTTTGATAGGCAGAGATGAGTTTTGTTGGCTGGCCACAGACTGGATGGGACAGACAGAAATTAGGTTCACACAGGCAAATACTTCATGTTTTAAGTAAAGAGTCCTAGATTATGTATCACAGGGTTTTATTTTGGCGACAGAGCAATACCTGGTATGCATGTTGGAGTGACAACAACATCGTGGTTGGATCTCCACTTTCCGTCTGCTTCACAGGTTAGGCTAACTGAGGGCAAGCGGGAACAAGAAAATAGCATTTATTTTTAGTTAAGCTATACATTTTTAATATTTGTGTAATCAAGTTTTTATTAATAGTATTATTTTTGGAATAATATGTATGAATGTCTCACTATTTATGCCCCCAAGAGAGTAAAATGGTTCATTACAGTGATAATGAACCACAGAACGGCCAGAATGGAAGGTCAACCATCCATTCAGCAATGGTTCGGGTTCTCCACAATCAATTACTGCAGAAGAACAAAACAAGGACATATCCATATTTGGTCAGTGAGACACAGAAAAATTATTGTCTTGTGTATTGTGGAATCACACTTTAAAAATGAATTGTGCTCAAAACAAACATACTTTGGCATTCTGGCAGAGATGGGTGCCACTGTCCATTGCTTTGACACATGGCAGAGAATTTCTTGATCTCTAGACCATCCTGAAAAATAGAGTGGATTGACAGAATGTAATATATTGGACGAATGTTTTTGTATGTTTGTTAGCAGTGTCTTCATTTGGTGCAAATGAACAGTGAAAGAAAAGAAAAAACATCTAACCTTCATTAGTTTGTATCCCTGGTCACAGGTCACATGGATGAAGTCTCTGTAGAAATATTCACTTAGGACAGGGGTGAACCTTCCTTTAGCCAAAGTCCCAGGAAATGGACACTTGACCTCTAGAAAAACCATGACAACCACACACTAATCATCAGCTCAATGTACACTGTTACACAGCTATACCAGCTTCGACCATACAGTACATTTGGCAACAAGATTTTTCACTGAGTGCCAGAATATTTTGAAAATAGCACCAGTAATTTGGATGAAATCTTATTAACTGACTGCAGCCAAAGGGTCCACCTTGGGAATTGTTTATGTGACTTTCTTAAGGGGTAAATACACACTATATAATTTCTGATCTTTTCTTTTTACACTGTATACATAATCACTTATGCTTATGTTGGCATATGATTTTAATGCAGGTGATTTTTCCAATAATACACATTGTATGTAAAAACTGCCTTTTCTAGTCAAAATTAGCTTATTTGTGTCTGCATGGATTTGAAAATTCAGTTCAGTCAAATTCTCTGCCCGTCCTTAAATGAACACGGTCATTGCCATGACATATTAGGCAAGACCCTGAGGTCTATTTCAGCTGCCACACCAAGTATAAATATCAGAACATTGGCTAACCATAGCTTCAGTTTGTGCCTCTCGCACAGAGCAGCTGGTGGTGTTAGGGCTAACAACGGTAACATTAACCATGATAAACAGCAGGGCTACAGCCACATACTGACACTCCCCCACAGGCACACACACACCAGAGAACCTCTTGTAGGAGAGCCACTAGCTCAGCTACAACACAGATACCACATAGAAACTTTTACAAAGGGCCTTGAATGTGTTTATAGTGACTGGTAAAGCTCCACAGGACTGTCTGCCTTTCCAGCATGGACACAGAGAGTCTGATGGCAGCTGCTCATGGCTGGTTAGCTGGGCTCCAATTACTGACCAGCTCTACATCGCCACACTGAGGTGGTCAGTCAGTGTACCCTCACCCCCCCCTACTGCGTCACACATTATGTAGCCATGCCCCATACAGTTGTTGCCCTCCAGTCCCTGCAGGTGGATGCTACTGAGTGTGTGGTTCCATTCACAGTTCTTTACTAGATTGTTGTGGTACAAATCATAACCTTTTGACTTTGTTCTAAAGTTTTTTGGGAAATGTACAATGTAGTACAAAGTCAAGAGGTAATAATATGTAGCACAACAAGCTAGCAAAGCACTGTAAATGGAATCGCGTTCCCATGCGAGCGCAGTGTCGCCTGCTTTACACAGAACTACTGTCCAAAGACTGAAAACGGAATCGCTGTTGTTAGTCTTTGGAGCCATTTCTAAACAAACTACCATGCCCAAACTCTTCATGGCGAAGGAACATGTCACCCAGTGCCTTAGTGTGGCTCAGTGATGTGTTCTTAATCAAGCAATATTACACTCGAGGGTGTGCTTTACCGTCATTGTTGGCACAACAGTGATGCGGTCAGGAACGAGGCGCTTGCGCCGAGTCCCGTAAACAAACAAACAAACCAAAGACACTAGCAAAGCAACACCGTACATAAAATAAGCACAGCAGTAATGTCAGATAGGCCGGACCACCGTGTTTAACTGTTTATCATCAAACGTTACAGTTACGGCTGAAAATGACATAAGAAAAAAACAAGTTTGCCAGGTTCACATATCTCCATAATTCAAATCAATCACCAGTCATCTAACCAGAAATGACGGTTGTTAGCGCGATATCATGTCTAATGAATGGTGGAGTAATATTTTTAGTGATGAGGCTTTTTTCATTTGAGCATGGCTAGGTGTGCTGTCATGCTGATTTGAGCATGTTCTTAATGTCTAGTTGATTGCTTGGTAGGAACTATGTGTTGTATAATAGTTTTTTGACAACAACAGAAGTCTACTGCACAGAGGAATAAGATATGTAAGACTTTGGATACGCACACAATACGTGTAGATAGGATCGATTCATTGTTGTTTTGGCTCAGCACATGATATTTGTTGACAATAAGAAAAATATATAATTTCCAGCCATATCCTTTAAATAAGGACTTGTGTCTCTCTGATTCTGCATGAAACGGTGCTGTTTCCTGTAAGCCACATTGTTAAACTCCTGGATAGTACCTCCAGAAAAACAAGACCAGAGGTAAGATTACTGTCCTCTTCAGGTGCAGCAAACTTGAAATTCAGCCTTTTCCGTGAGAGCAGCAAACCTCTGTTTGACAACCTCTTTGTCATTTTTTAGTTATGTCAGGACTAAAAGTAGCTGAGCTAAGCCCTAAATTGATGTTAAATGTTAACGTTGATTAATGTGCCCAGCTTACTGTGAATAAACCTGGAAACACCATGTCTCTTTCTCTCCATCCCTCACCATGTGTGCTGTAGTCCAGGCTCCAGCTATAGCTCAGGCCTTCAACATCAGTGTGGTAGTCCAACCTGACAGTGCTAGACTTTGTAGCTATCAGACCTGGTCTCTTTTCGCTACACGGCTTCTTGGTAGGTCCGTCTGGGATGGTCACCTATGTGGGGAGGGGTAGTAGAAAGTTTCCTTATGTACATCAAGGCCTATCAGTATAGCCATCTTATTATTTTTTATTTGTTAAAAGAAGCCTATTGTCATTACCTGCAGCCTGCAGCTGGGACCTTGCTGAGTGTCTGCACTCTTAATGTGGACGTTGTCAGTGAAGTTAAGAGTGACAGCGAATCTGGGCTCTACAGAAATTATGTACTTGCAGGACAGAAAAGGAGGTGAGGGGTGAGGGTACCCTGGACTGGACAGACGATCCTCAAGCTTGTCAAATATACAGTCAACACAGGATACTGGATAGGCAATAAAAACAAATGTTATTGTGGCAAATATTCATGCAATAAATTGAAGAGATGAAGTAGTTCACCCCAAAATGAAAATTATTTTTTACATTGACTCGACAGCACTAAAGCCCTGCTCTAACTACTGAGCTTCACAAGATGCCACACATTAAGAAACTTGTATTTACTGATGCAGCACTCACACACACATGTGTGCTGGTCTAAATGAAGCTTGTAACCATGCTGGCAGGAGCAGCGGTAGGAGCCCTGGGTGTTGACGCAGATCTGAGAGCAGAGTGGACCTGAGCCATCTCCAGTGTCCGTTTTTGAACACTCATCAATGTCTGATAATGAGAAGGTCATTGAGCTGATCAACACAAGATCATCATAGAGAGACAATTCAGTTATCTACAGTATGTTTGATGATTTTAACTTTACTGACCATATTGCCTGGAAAAGCACCATGTTAATTATGTTTTCAGGTGGTATGTCTCTTGAAGACTGGAGGGATGTAATGCATTGGTAGGAAGAGGTAAGTGACTGGAAAAACTACCTATTGCCTTGTATGTCGCAGAGAACCCAGTGTGCTGTTGGCGCTGTTGTGTGGAGTCACTTGTTTGGAATATGAGAGTCAATATGTTGCCTGGAGAAATGATTGGCTCTTTGCCGGGGTAATCCGTGGAATTTTCTTGGCCACAAAACTTCCCCAAGACCCTTTGATGGTAGAGAACCTGAAAAATGTAAAGAGCAAAAAAGACATTATAATAGACCATAATTGTGATTAGGCACTCCCTGACAAACCCTGTTCTATCTAAGGTCAGTTAGAGCACATAATTATGAAGCAACATTTGTGCGTGCGGACAGGATGCAATACATTTTTTGGTACATAAAGTAGTCTATTGCGTTGTTGAGGAACTGAGCGTCAAGTCAAATCCTCGCTGCATAAAAAGGAGTCCAAGTGTGATCTGAGACTTAACCCCGCAACACACTAGGCTAAACATCCATTTTTATTTCAAAGTGTTGAAAGACTCTACCATATTGAATGCTAAAATAAACTAAAAAGAATGCATACAAATTAAAAACATATCTGTCATTTATTATTGGTATAATCTCTATTTCGTCAGCCTTAGCTTTGAGGATCAGCTATACTTTTGAGATTGAAGTTCAGCTTCAATATTTATCATATTAATAAATCAAATGACTACAAATAATGTTCTTTGTATTTCATTAAAATATTAATGCACTGAAGTCTAAAATATACATAATGGATTTGGTGTTAGTCATAGCCTATTTTCTGATTAATGCTAATATTCTATAGCTACTCAGGAGGACACTTGTTACATTCATGGTATGCAGTATGTTGTATTTGGTATACAAGCTGTTGTGAAGCCTTCCAACAAGTACCTGTCTATATGGAACTGGCAGGCTTAGATTGGGCAAATGGCCCATTTGTGTGTTTCATACCCCAAACGATGAGTGACATAGTTATGCTCCTACTTAAGTCACTTATTTCAGTCATTTGTCATACATGAATTTCACTCCCAGGTAGTGCACGCTTAGCACTATTTTGCATCATCCTATCAGTTGTGTTTTAAAGGGAACATATTATGCTCCTTGTGATTTTCTGTTATTTTTATACTATTATGATGTTGGATGTCTATGTTAAATATGGTCAAAGGTCCAAAACCTGAGGTGAACATAAAATACTCCCTGAAAGTCAAAAGCCCATTCAGAGCTGGCTTCAGTAAAAGTCAGGAGTCTCAGCAGCCACACATTTCTCCGTTCGCTATTTATCTCTTTAGCGTTGACAGGTTAGGCTAACCCATTGTTGCTAAATTTGGAGCTAACCCCCTTCACTTTTCCAGAAGTTGGGGAAACAACAGAGATGACTTTTCTTGGTCTTGACAAGCTGCCACATTTATTAACTGATGCACTGTAGTCTATACTGTACATTTACTGCCAGACTACAAACGCACTGCTAACCTTTTCCTTTCCCCCACTCGCATTCACCGTCATTTTTCTGCCACTCGCTCTTTCACTCAATTGCTCGCTCATCCGCTACGCACACATATTACACACTGCCCTATTCCTTAAAATGAGCTACGCTAGCAAGAGTTTCCCAGGCAATGACACAGAGGTTAACTCATGTTTCAGAACAGCGCTGTACAGAGGCTCCCAAATGCTATTCATTTCCGAATGAATGGATATTTGGCATTATTTTTGGCATTAAAAAAATATTTTTTTGGCCTGGAGGGGGTTCTTGTTGTACAATTATAGGGGAAACACTGGATGTATTTAAGAAGTTTCCATTTCCAGTAAAGAAAAGTGAAATTCTACTACTACTGTTTGTTTACGTATCTTCCAGAGCCGCTACCCAATCAGAACAGAGTGGGCTCATCAGGAGGGGGGCCTTAAAGAGCCAGGAGCTAAAATGGCCTGTTTAAGACAGGCTACACCGAGGGGCTGCGTAAAGGGCCAGCTTAAAATAAATGAGGAATTTTTTGAGCTGCAAATCATGCAGTTATACCAGTAGTGTCCCAAAATATAAATATAGACCTTGAAATGTGCATGATACGTCCCCTTTAAAATAAGTATTCATAGCCTGCAGCCATGTGAACACGCAGACATGGTTTACAGTATATTACGATGAAGAAACAGATACACTTTTAGAGTCGTCCTACTAAGATTTGTAGTTGATGACGGAGTCAATGGTTCCAATTCAAGACCTCAATTTGTGCCAGTCATCAAGTCAAAGTGAAGAAATAAATATTCAACTAAAATCTGGGTTCAAAAACATTGATCTATTGCTTGGAATATTATCTAATCTTAGGTCTCAGTATGGCTCTGACTGTAAGAGAGTCTTGATAGCAGCCTGCAGACACTTTAATATCCAGGTGTGTTAGGGACAGCTGGATCTGGTGGCCCTCGGGAACCCAGAGGTCCCATTGCTTCAGCAGGTTGGGAGGGTAAGGCTGGGGATACTGCGGGGACCGGACCTCCCCATGTATTACAGGCTCAGAGCAGTGCAGCCGCCAGCACTCACATACTGACGCATACAGAAACCTAGAAAGGTGCATAAACAGAGAGAGTTGGAACTTGCCAGTCCAAAGTTGATGCAAACAGAAAAAGAACAAACACAGTGACACAATCACTTTTTTACCTTTGCAACCACATAAGATTGCTGTGGTTTTCCCTATTCTGAGAAATTGATTTCTCAGTCAACCATAAAAACTACATATCTAGAACACTGATTGTCAACAATGCATAATGCAGGAATGATGACATATTATAAGTGGTTTCACATGTATAGTAGGTACTGCACATTTTTGAAAATAATGATCATAATAATTCATAATAATGAAATTCATGAAAAAGGAAAATATCATTAAAACTTGCAACATGCGGGTTAAAAATAAGATCAAACTTACCAGATAATACAGTAGGTCCACCTCATGTCTGGAACAAGTTTATCTCTGTGTGAACTGATGTGCTGTTTCAGGAGAAATCTCTCATGCTCAAATGGACCATTAATGTCAGGTGGCTGTAGCTAGTAGTATTTTGCAATGGACTCTTATCCCCAGTATTTGGCTTTGCTTGTCTTGGCAAAAATAAATGCAAGCTTGAGTTGTAGTGAAATCAAAGTAGGAGAATGAGGCGTTTGTTTGCAGACCCAAAAAGCCAATGGAGGGAGAGCCTACTGTCTTTGTAGGTTCACCACTAGAAATTAAGTAACTAGTACTCGCAGTATATTGTAGACATACACAGTAGTTAATAACAATATACATAGTTCAAGCCAGTGCTAGAGTGAAAGACAAATAGCAAGTTGGTAGGAAGGAGATGAAGTGGATACCAATTCATCTTTACGAGAGAAAAGATTTATGACTATAATTAAAATTGTGTTTTATTGTCAATGGAAGAACTTAATTCATAGCTCTTCTTGACACACATGTATGCATTAACTTTACACAAGAGTACATTTAGAACAAAATTACTTTTTTTCTGATTTTATTGTAAATGCTTTGGCTTTTACTTTTGTTTTGATCATCACATCATCATCAACATCTTCACATCATTGTAATGAATTACTGTACATTCAGTTCTCCTGCATGGTCTTTTTGATCCAGTCCAGGTAGTTGGCGACTCTGGTATAGACTCCATATTTGCCTGGCTTTCCGCAGTCAACCCCCCAGCTGACAATCCCTGCAGCCCAGAATCGTCCATTGTCCTCCAGAGCAAAGGGGCCTCCATTGTCACCTTGGCAGGAGTCTTTTCCACCTTCTGGGACTCCAGCACAAAACATGTTACTTGACACAGATGGCACATGGTTCCTTGTCCTCCTCAGAGAATTGATTGAATGAATGCATGTCTGCTGGCTGACCACAGGGAGTTGCACGTACTTCAGCTTATTTGTTAAAAACCGTTTGCCTTCAGTTTCTGTGACGCCAAAGCCTGACACCAGTCTGAAAAAAATGTAGTACAGTTTTAGTGAACTCAGAAGAAAAAAGCAAATCAGAGTCTCCTGTCTAGAAGCAAAAAAAGCAAAAAAAATAAGACTTAAATGCAAGATGTATTTAAAAAAAAAACATGACAATAAATAATATAAGTTTTTAAAAAGGATTATATAATTACACAGTGAAAATCCTCAGGTGTTTCCTTACCCCATCATGCCAGTGACATATGTGGCACCCTCTGCTGGCAAACATATTGGCATTATAGATGAGTTGAATGTGATCCGGTTTGGCAGTTTCATCAAGGCAATATCATTGTTGTAGTCAACACCGCTGGGGTTATTGTAATCAGGGTGAATATGGATTGAGTCAGCATACACAGGGGAGTCCTTGCCTTCTTCGACATCCTTAAGTCCCATTAAAATCTGCAAATCAACAGCATAAAGAGGAAATAAATGTCAATTCAAAAACATGGACGCACTGGGTATGTAGACGGACAGACAGATAGATAGATAGATAGATAGATACATAGATACATAGATACATAGGTTGATTGATCGATTAACAGATAGAATGATCAATTGATTGATCGATCTTTATTTATCCCTGTGGGGAAATTGCAGTCACAAAGCAGCATAGATTTGTAAAGGAATAGAAATGGGAATACATAAGGAATACAATAAATAAAAGTAAAAATTTCTAATAAAAATATGTATAATATATGTGCAATGGTATGTGTCAGTATAGTATTAAATAACAGAAGAACCAGTATAAATGGTACTGGTATGACACTATTAAAAAGTGCAAACAGTATGTACATAACATCTATGGCATCACTCTTACCCGCACTGTTTCATTTGATGCTTTCTCTCCATGATACATTAGATTATGAGCTGCAGTCATAACCCAGCGGTCTCCAATCACCATGCCACCTCCTCTATTTCCATCTACGTTCAGTAACACTTGCCATGGGATAGTATCATCTGGAGCTTCACTTCCCCCAATGATCCTCTGATAGGCAGAGATGAGTTTTGTTGGCTGGCCACAGACTGGATGGGACAGACAGAAATTAGGTTCACACAGGCAAATACTTCATGTTTTAAGTAAAGAGTCCTAGATTAGGTATCACAGGGTTTTATTTTGGCGACAGAGCAATACCTGGTATGCATGTTGGAGTGACAACAACATCGTGGTTGGATCTCCACTTTCCGTCTGCTTCACAGGTTAAGCTAACTGAGGGCAAGCGGGAACAAGAAAATAGCATTTATTTTTAGTTAAGCTATACATTTTTAATATTTGTGTAATCAAGTTTTTATGAATAGTATTATTTTTGGAATAATATGTATGAATGTCTCACTATTTATGCCCCCAAGAGAGTAAAATGGTTCATTACAGTGATAATGAACCACAGAACGGCCAGAATGGAAGGTCAACCATCCATTCAGCAATGGTTCGGGTTCTCCACAATCAATTACTGCAGAAGAACAAAACAAGGACATATCGATATTTGGTCAGTGAGACACAGAAAAATTATTGTCTTGTGTATTGTGGAATCACACTTTAAAAATGAATTGTGCTCAAAACAAACATACTTTGGCATTCTGGCAGAGATGGGTGCCACTGTCCATTGCTTTGACACATGGCAGAGAATTTCTTGATCTCTAGACCATCCTGAAAAATAGAGTGGATTGACAGAATGTAATATATTGGACGAATGTTTGTATGTTTGTTAGCAGTGTCTTCATTTGGTGCAAATGAACAGTGAAAGAAAAGAAAAAACATCTAACCTTCATTAGTTTGTATCCCTGGTCACAGGTCACATGGATGAAGTCTCTGTAGAAATATTCACTTAGGACAGGGGTGAACCTTCCTTTAGCCAAAGTCCCAGGAAATGGACACTTGACCTCTAGAAAAACCATGACAACCACACACTAATCACCAGCTCAATGTACACTGTTACACAGCTATACCAGCTTCGACCATACAGTACATTTGGCAACAAGATTTTTCACTGAGTGCCAGAATATTTTGAAAATAGCACCAGTAACTTGGATGAAATCTAATTAACTGACAATTCCCAAGGGTCCACCTTGGGAATTGTTTATGTGACTTTCTTAAGGGGTAAATACACACTATATAATTTCTGATCTTTTCTTTTTACACTGTATACATAATCACTTATGCTTATGTTGGCATATGATTTTAATGCAGGTGATTTTTCCAATAATACACATTGTATGTAAAAACTGCCTTTTCTAGTCAAAATTAGCTTATTTGTGTCTGCATGGATTTGAAAATTCAGTTCAGTCAAATTCTCTGCCCATCCTTAAATGAATACGGTCATTGCCATGACATATTAGGCAAGACCCTGAGGTCTATTTCAGCTGCCACACCAAGTATAAATATCAGAAAATTGGCTAACCATAGCTTCAGTTTGTGCCTCTCGCACAGAGCAGCTGGTGGTGTTAGGGCTAACAACGGTAACATTAACCATGATAAACAGCAAGGCTACAGCCACATACTGACACTCCCCCACAGGCACACACACACCAGAGAACCTCTTGTAGGAGAGCCACTAGCTCAGCTACAACACAGATACCACATAGAAACTTTTACAAAGGGCCTTGAATGTGTTTATAGTGACTGATAAAGCTCCACAGGACTGTCTGCCTTTCCAGCATGGACACAGAGAGTCTGATGGCAGCTGCTCATGGCTGGTTAGCTGGGCTCCAATTACTGACCAGCTCTACATCGCCACACTGAGGTGGTCAGTCAGTGTACCCTCACCCCCCCCTACTGCGTCACACATTATGTAGCCATGCCCCATACAGTTGTTGCCCTCCAGTCCCTGCAGGTGGATGCTACTGAGTGTATGGTTCCATTCACAGTTCTTTACTCTATTGTTGTGGTACAAATCATAACCTTTTGACTTTGTTCTAAAGTTTTTTGGGAAATGTACAATGTAGTACAAAGTCAAGAGGTAACAATATGTAGCACAACAAGCTAGCAAAGCACTGTAAATGGAATCGCGTTCCCATGCGAGCGCAGTGTCGCCCGCTTTACACAGAACTACTGTCCGAAGACTGAAAACAGAATCGCTGTTATTAGTCTTTGGAGCCATTTCTAAACAAACTACCATGCCCCAACTCTTTATGGCGAAGGAACATGTCACCCAGTGCATTAGTGTGGCTCAGTGATGTGTTCTTAATCAAGCAATATTACACTCGAGGGTGTGCTTTACCGTCATTGTTGGCACAACAGTGATGCGGTCAGGAACGAGGCGCTTGCGCCAAGTCCCGTAAATAAACAAACAAACAAACCAAAGACACTAGCAAAGCAACACCGTACATAAAATAAGCACAGCAGTAGTGTCAGATAGGTCGGACCACCGTGTTTAACTGTTTATCTTCAAACGTTACAGTTACGGCTGAAAATGACATAAGAAAAAAACAAGTTTGCCAAGTTCACATATCTCCATAATTCAAATCAATCACCAGTCATCTAACCAGAAATTACGGTTGTTAGCGCGATATCATGGTCTGTAGTTCTAATGAATGGTGGAGTAATATTTTTAGTGATGAGGCTTTTTTCATTTGAGCATGGCTAGGTGTGCTGTCATGCTGATTTGAGCATGTTCTTAATGTCTAGTTGATTGCTTGGTAGGAACTATGTGTTGTATAATAGTTTTTTGACAACAACAGAAGTCTACTGCACAGAGGAATAAGATATGTAAGACTTTGGATACGCACACAATACGTGTAGATAGGATCGATTCATTGTTGTTTTGGCTCAGCACATGATATTTGTTGACAATAAGAAAAATATATAATTTCCAGCCATATCCTTTAAATAAGGACATGTGTCTCTCTGATTCTGCATGAAACGGTGCTGTTTCCTGTAAGCCACATTGTTAAACTCCTGGATAGTACCTCCAGAAAAACAAGACCAGAGGTAAGATTACTGTCCTCTTCAGGTGCAGCAAACTTGACAATCAGCCTTTTCCGTGAGAGCAGCAAACCTCTGTTTGACAACCTCTTTGTCATTTTTTTAGTTATGTCAGGACTAAAAGTAGCTGAGCTAAGCCCTAAATTGATGTTAAATGTTAACGTTGATTAATGTGCCCAGCTTACTGTGAATAAACCTGGAAACACCATGTCTCTTTCTCTCCATCCCTCACCATGTGTGCTGTAGTCCAGGCTCCAGCTATAGCTCAGGCCTTCAACATCAGTGTGGTAGTCCAACCTGACAGTGCTAGACTTTGTAGCTATCAGACCTGGTCTCTTTTCGCTACACGGCTTCTTGGTAGGTCCGTCTGGGATGGTCACCTATGTGGGGAGGGGTAGTAGAAAGTTTCCTTATGTACATCAAGGCCTATCAGTATAGCCATCTTATTATTTTTTATTTGTTAAAAGAAGCCTATTGTCATTACCTGCAGCCTGCAGCTGGGACCTTGCTGAGTGTCTGCACTCTTAATGTGGACGTTGTCAGTGAAGTTAAGAGTGACAGCGAATCTGGGCTCTACAGAAATTATGTACTTGCAGGACAGAAAAGGAGGTGAGGGGTGAGGGTACCCTGGACTGGACAGACGACCCTCAAGCTTGTCAAATATACAGTCAACACAGGATACTGGATAGGCAATAAAAACAAATGTTATTGTGGCAAATATTCATGCAATAAATTGAAGAGATGAAGTAGTTCACCCCAAAATAAAAATTATTTTTTACATTGACTCGACAGCACTAAAGCCCTGCTCTAACTACTGAGCTTCACAAGATGCCACACATTAAGAAACTTGTATTTACTGATGCAGCACTCACACACACATGTGTGCTGGTCTAAATGAAGCTTGTAACCATGCTGGCAGGAGCAGCGGTAGGAGCCCTGGGTGTTGACGCAGATCTGAGAGCAGAGTGGACCTGAGCCATCTCCAGTGTCCGTTTTTGAACACTCATCAATGTCTGATAATGAGAAGGTCATTGAGCTGATCAACACAAGATCATCAGACAATTCAGTTATCTACAGTATGTTTGATGATTTTAACTTTACTGACCATATTGCCTGGAAAAGCACCATGTTAATTATGTTTTCAGGTGGTATGTCTCTTGAAGACTGGAGGGATGTAATGCATTGGTAGGAAGAGGTAAGTGACTGGAAAAACTACCTATTGCCTTGTATGTCGCAGAGAACCCAGTGTGCTGTTGGCGCTGTTGTGTGGAGTCACTTGTTTGGAATATGAGAGTCAATATGTTGCCTGGAGAAATGATTGGCTCTTTGCCGGGGTAATCCGTGGAATTTTCTTGGCCACAAAACTTCCCCAAGACCCTTTGATGGTAGAGAACCTGAAAAATGTAAAGAGCAAAAAAGACATTATAATAGACCATAATTGTGATTAGGCACTCCCTGACAAACCCTGTTCTATCTAAGGTCAGTTAGAACACATAATTATGAAGCAACATTTGTGCGTGCGGACAGGATGCAATACATTTTTTGGTGCATAAAGTAGTCTATTGCGTTGTTGAGGAACTGAACGTCAAGTCAAGTCCTCGCTGCATAAAAAGGAGTCCAAGTGTGATCTGAGACTTAACCCCGCAACACACTAGGCTAAACATCCATTTTTATTTCAAAGTGTTGAAAGACTCTACCGTATTGAATGCTAAAATAAACTAAAAAGAATGCATACAAATTAAAAACATATCTGTCATTTATTATTGGTGTAATCTCTATTTCGTCAGCCTTAGCTTTGAGGATCAGCTATACTTTTGAGATTGAAGTTCAGCTTCAATATTTATCATATTAGTAAATCAAATGACTACAAATAATGTTCTTTGTATTTCATTAAAATATTAATGCACTGAAGTCTAAAATATACATTATGGATTTGGTGTTAGTCATAGCCTATTTTCTGATTAATGCTAATATTCTATAGCTACTTAGGAGGACACTTGTTACATTCATGGTATGCAGTATGTTGTATTTGGTATACAAGCTGTTGTGAAGCCTTCCAACAAGTACCTGTCTATATGGAACTGGCAGGCTTAGATTGGGCAAATGGCCCATTTGTGTGTTTCATACCCCAAACAATGACTGACATAGTTATGCTCCTACTTAAGTCACTTATTTCAGTCATTTGTTATACATGAATTTCACTCCCAGGTAGTGCACGCTTAGCACTATTTTGCATCATCCTATCAGTTATGTTTTAAAGGGAACATATTATGCTCCTTGTGATTTTCTGTTATTTTTATACTGTTATGATGTTGGATGTCTATGTTAAATATGGTCAAAGGTCCAAAACCTGAGGTGAACATAAAATACTCCCTGAAAGTCAAAAGCCCATTCAGAGCAGGCTTCAGTAAAAGTCAGGAGTCTCAGCAGCCACACATTTCTCCGTTCGCTATTTATCTCTTTAGCGTTGACAGTTTAGGCTAACCCATTGTTGCTAAATTTGGAGCTAACCCCCTTCACTTTTCCAGAAGTTTTGGAAACAACAGACATGACTTTTCTTGGTCTTGACAAGCTGCCGCATTTATTAACTGACGCACTGTAGTCTATACTCTACATTTACTGCCAGACTACAAATGCACTGCTAACCTTTTCCTTTCCCCCACTCGCATTCACCGTCATTTCTGCCACTCGCTCTTTCACTCAATTGCTCGCTCATCCGCTATGCACACATATTACACACTGCCCTATTCCTTAAAATGAGCTACGCTAGCAAGAGTTTCCCAGGCAATGACACAGAGGTTAACTCATGTTTCAGAACAGCGCTGTACAGAGGCTCCCAAATGCTATTCATTTCCGAATGAATGGATATTTGGCATTATTTTTGGCATTAAAAAAATATTTTTTGGCCTGGAGGGGGTTCTTGTTGTACAATTATAGGGGAAACACTGGATGTATTTAAAAAGTTTCCATTTCCAGTAAAGAAAAGTGAAATTCTACTACTACTGTTTGTTTACGTATCTTCCAGAGCTGCTACCCAATCAGAACAGAGTGGGCTCATCAGGAGGGGGGCCTCAAAGAGCCAGGAGCTAAAACGGCCTGTTTAAGACAGGCTACACCGAGGGGCTGCGTAAAGGGCCAGCTTAAAATAAATGAGGAATTTTTTGAGCTGCAAATCATGCAGTTATACCAGTAGTGTCCCAAAATATAAATATAGACCTTGAAATGTGCATGATACGTCCCCTTTAAAATAAGTATTCATAGCCTGCAGCCATGTGAACACGCAGACATGGTTTACAGTATATTATGATGAAGAAACAGATACACTTTTAGAGTTGTCCTACTAAGATTTGTAGTTGATGACGGAGTCAATGGTTCCAATTCAAGACCTCAATTTGTGCCAGTCATCAAGTCAAAGTGAAGAAATAAATATTCAACTAAAATCTGGGTTCAAAAACATTGATCTATTGCTTGGAATATTATCTAATCTTAGGTCTCAGTATGGCTCTGACTGTAAGAGAGTCTTGATAGCAGCCTGAAGACACTTTAATATCCAGGTGTGTTAGGGACAGCTGGATCTGGTGGCCGTCGGGAACCCAGAGGTCCCATTGCTTCAGCAGGTTGGGAGGGTAAGGCTGGGGATACTGCGGGGACCGGACCTCCCCATGTATTACAGGCTCAGAGCAGTGCAGCCGCCAGCACTCACATACTGACGCATACAGAAACCTAGAAAGGTGCATAAACAGAGAGAGTTGGAACTTGCCAGTCCAAAGTTGATGCAAACAGAAAAAGAACAAACACAGTGACAAAATCACTTTTTTACCTTTGCAACCACATAAGATTGCTGTGGTTTTCCCTATTCTGAGAAATTGATTTCTCAGTCAACCATAAAAACTACATATCTAGAACACTGATTGTCAACAATGCATAATGCAGGAATGATGACATGAAGTGGTTTCACATGTATAGTAGGTACTACACATTTTTGAAAATAATGATCATAATAATTCATAATAATGAAATTCATGAAAAAGGAAGATATCTTTAAAACTTGAAACATGCAGGTTAAAAATAAGATCAAACTTACCAGATAATACAGTAGGTCCACCTCATGTCTGGAACAAGTTTATCTCTGTGTGAACTGATGTGCTGTTTCAAGAGAAATCTCTCATGCTCAAATGGACCATTAATGTCAGGTGGCTGTAGCTAGTAGTATTTTGCAATGGACTCTTATCCCCAGTATTTGGCTTTGCTTGTCTTGGCAAAAATAAATGCAAGCTTGAGTTGTAGTGAAATCAAAGTAGGAGAATGAGGCGTTTGTTTGCAGACCCAAAAAGCCAATGGAGGGAGAGCCTACTGTCTTTGTAGGTTCACCACTAGAAATTAAGTAACTAGTACTCGCAGTATATTGTAGACATACACAGTAGTTAATAACAATATACATAGTTCAAGCCAGTGCTAGAGTGAAAGACAAATAGCAAGTTGGTAGGAAGGAGATGAAGTGGATACTAATTCATCTTTACGAGAGAAAAGATTTATGACTAATCTGAGATCCACGAAAAGACACATACTATAAATCTGCA